>NC_052480.1:16238851-16385262 GCF_009730915.1 Dioscorea cayenensis subsp. rotundata | reverse complement strand
GGAAGTTACGTATTGCCGTAGGCACCAAAAGATCACTAGGTTTTATTTTCATTTCATCATTAATCCCGAGTCCGACTAACGAGACCGCACCAACATCATTTTGAAATCTTTCTGAGGGTGCACATGCCGTTAGGCACAAGAGCCACCCAACTACTCGACTAGTACCACATAGATGCATTCATGCTTCGTAAGGCGAGGAATACCGACATAGACTCATTCTCTCTCTTTTTCTTTTCATTCATTTCATCAATTTTTTTGTTTTCACATTCACCCTAGATCACATCTTCGTAGTAGTCTACATGACACAAAAACTAGGATTAGCTCAACAAGACTTAGAAGTTCTTAAGAGTCCATTGAAGGAAAGAACTTAGTGTTCTAAGGCCCAAGTACTAAAAAGTAGTGTTACGCATACAAGAGAGTTAGAGAGTAGTCACATTGGCTATTCCCTGTGGCATCAACAAAAATTCAAAGGCACATGACAATACTAGGGTAAAACAGATTCAATAAAGCATAGAAACAAGTAACTCACATCAATCATTAGTCCAAGCTAAAAGAATCTTACAAGAATGAACAAAGCCATCATAGGTAACACTAGCATGTAGCAAATGATCCTAAAACATGAAATACACCCATCCCTCACACTTAGTGTTGTACATTGCCCTCAATGTACACTAATCATGAAAAACATGCAAGATGAAGCAATGCAAATATAAAGGAGGGTGAAAACAAACTCCCCGGGTTCAACTTAGTGCTCGCCGTGAGGTAGGACGTGAGAAAATGTGTGTGAGCAATACATGTCCCGTCCGACCTCCATTAAAACCAGAAAGCTCGACCAAATTTTCTTAATGCCTCATGAGGCAAAAAGGGACATCATCATTCCACAAAGATTTAAAAATACAAGCACAAGGGGAAAACTAGAGAGTAGTCAACAAAAACACAAAGATGAAAATAAACTAAAGTTCGACAACACAAGTCGGTAGGGTAGAACCATGCCAACTTAACAAAGTACAAAACAAAGCAAGCAAAAGCAAACAATATTTGTCCAAACTCCAATAAGTTGCTACTCATCACAATCTGGTGCTGGTGGTGGCATGGCGGTAGAAGAGGTGGCTACAGCAGCGAGGATGAACCATGAGGAGGTGATGAAACGGGTGAAGATCTCGCCTGAGCCGGCGCTGTCCCCTCAATGATCCGGGTAAAGCTGGCCACGAATCTCACGCCGCTCCCCGATGCATAGCCCGAACGCCGCCCTCAATCCCCCGCCTCATGTCAAAGTCGTAAAGATGTAGCGCCGGGTAGGGAGCAGGTGCGCCCTCGTGGTCTAACTCAGGTGCTCAGCCTGTCGTCGACTAGACTCACCAAAGGGCTCGGGTGGTGTGGGTCTGCCACTTGTGATCACCAAGCCAATCGCCCATATGTGGGTTGGTCCGAGGGGTACTGCACTTCCCTACAACGGTCATGCCTCGCGCTCCGCTCAAGTAAACCCATGCCACGGATCAATCTAGTCACATAGGGCCCAATAAATATAGCTTCCAATCGTGTATACGAGCCCTGGTGAAGAAATGCTTCGGCGACAAGGTGACCAAGGTGAGTAGGGTGTCGCTCGAAGATGCCATACATCACATAAATATCGGCTTGAGTGACAACCCCCTTGCTATCGGTACGGCCCCAAATGGATCGACCAATCAAAGCATGAATGAATCTGTATGCCGGGTCAATCATGCGCGAAGCCTTTCGTGTTTGATCATCGCCAGCCAAAGTCGCCCAATAGTAGCTTCGACTCACCCCACTTGGGAGATCAAACTTAAGACGTTTACCGGGCATGGAGTTGATAAACTCATCATCATAAATCCCCAAGTACTTGGCAAAATCCAAGTGGTGTATAGTACGCTTCCTTCCAAAAGCTTGAAAATGGATGGTGAGAATTTTCCTATTCCATACGGAATCTCCATCTTGTTGTGCCTCAAATGTACTGAAAACCTCCAAGGTTAATTGACGAAAGGTTGGCTCGTTTATGGCAAAAAGCTTGTCCCAACAATTCTTTGATAGCCATTCCATTACTTGACTTGCAATCCCAAGGCTCTCCACAAGTCCCCACTCAAGGTAGCACAATGTTCCAAATGGTTTTGTTTTCAGTCGATCATATCTCTCTCGATGATGGGATAACTTGAAGACGGGCTCATCGGGTGTATAGGAGGGCCCAGTGGTCCTTGGGCGCTTGGAGGCGAGCCATTTTGTGTTAGGCATCCCTACAATAAAGATAAACTTTGTTCAAGCTCATAGGGATACAAGATAAAGCAAAATAAAATGCTAGAGGTAGAGGAAAACACATGAAAAACCAAATTTTTTAAGGTCATACGTGCAGTATGGGGGCCGTATGGTCACTATTCATACCGCAAGAGTCTCCCCTATATTCTAAGCATAAAAATAATTTTTACATAAATTTGAAGGAAAATTCATCCATGACATTCACATCATTCAACCCAAGCAAAATGCTAAAGAAATCCCACACTAAAAATCTCCAAGAATGCCCAAAAGAAAATGAGAAAAGATAAAAACTAGGGCATAGAAAAAGCATACCGACGAAATCTTGAGAAAACAAGCTTTTAAAACTTGGGGAAAAACCACTAGATCGACGCCTCAAAATGGATGAGGAGAAGATTTAGGAGGAAAAATGAGGAGATTTGGCCAAGAAATGAGTGAGAAAGAAGAGAGAAAATCGGTGGAGAAAGAGAGAAAATAGGAGAATGGAAGAAAGAGAGAGAGAGAGAGAGAGATTATATGGAGGGCACGAGCCATACGGGCCCTCCCATACTGGGCCCCTCAGATGGCCATATGGGCCAAAAGGCCCTCTCGGCCGAGGGGCTCCCCCGTCGCAGACGGACCCGTATAGGGGCCGTATGGGGGTCGTCATGACGAGCATGCAGCCTCTGTGCTCATCTCAGATGGGCACCATACGGCCCAGTAAGGTCGTATACCCATTAGAATCAATTAAAACTTCGAAAACCTACCCCCAAATGATGAAAAAATGATATAGCAAGCTCGAAGACTCCTCCAAAAATGAGTGAATTGAATAAAATGACGATCTAGTGCATGAATTAACACCTAAATATGAGTTTCTCAAGAAGTTGCACAAACATACCACAATTAAAACGATGAGAGCACTACGCCAAGTGTGCGAGCATGAACTTATTCAAAAGTAAAACAAGTGGAAGAAATACGAGAATTGACATGAATTAAGACCTAGAATACGAAAAATGCAAGCAAACACCACCGAACACTTGGGTTGCCTCCCAAGAAGCGCTTTTGTTTAACGTCACGAGCCCTCGACGTACTCTCATTCCTTACCTCATGGGGGTTCAAAGAGTTTGATTCCACCCCCGGTTTCTTTGTAGCATTGTTATTAAAGTAAAAATTTTTAATCGCTGCCCTGCTGACCTTAAAAGTGTCATTTTCTCCGGGTGGGTTACCCTCAACCGCTCCATGTGGGAAGACTTGAGTAACCGTGGTATGGACCTCGACCAACGTGATCTTAGATTCCCCGGAAATAATTTCAGCCCTGAATTGAACAAAGAGGACTTGATCGCCTTCGTGAAACTGCTTAGGGTGCTTGATGCGTCCCTGTCGTGGTACTCTTTTTACTTTTTTTCTTTATAGAGCTTTGAACTCTTATATGCCGTAGAGCGCCACTTGTCAAGTTCATTCAGTTGAAGCTTCCTCTTGCACCCTACAAGAGAAGAGTCAAGATTTAGAAACTTAATGGCCCAATAAGCATTATGCTCGAGCTCAACCGGTAAATGGCAAGCTTTTTCCATAGACTAGTCTATATGGAGTGATTCCAATAGGAGTCTTGTAGGCTCGCTCTATATGCCCGTAGAGCGCCATCGAGATGTTCTCGCCCAATCTCTTCTGGGTTCTGAGATACGCCTTCTCCATGATTCGCTTTTAAGTCCCTCGCTGGACACTTCTACTTGCCCGCTAGTTTGTGGGTGGTATGTCGTTGCCATTTTTATGGGAGACTCCATAGCGCTTCAAAATCTTTGCGAAATTAGGGCATTACGTAAATGAGTGCCTCTGCCACTAATGATAGCCCGTGGTGCGCCAACCTCGAGAATATTTTCTTCAAAAAAATTTCACCACCACCCTCGGATCATTTGTTTGATAATGCTTGAGCCTCCACCCATTTAGACACATAATCGATCGCAACGAGTATGAACTTGCATCCATGGGAGCTCGGAAAAGGTCCCGATAAAAATCAATCCCCCACACATCAAAAAAACTTCACAGTGCTCGGTTCCAATTTTTGGGGCATCTCATCCCTGCGAGATATGTTACCGAATTCACCGACATCTATAACAAGCTAGAATGAATTTCTGGGTGTCATGGAATACCGATGGCCAATAGAAACCTGCATCAAGAATTTTCTTCGTTGTTCTATTCGCATCATAATGGCAACCAAGGGTCCCGAGTGGCAATGCCTCAAAAATGCTTAGACCCTCCGCTCTAGAAAACACATCTTCGAGCTACTTGATCGAACAAAACCCTCGAATAGGTATGGATCTTCCCAGATGTAGTGCTTGATGTCTGAAAAGATTTTCTTCCTTTGTTGATATGTAAACCATTTTGAGATGACCCCACCAACCAAGTAATTAGCGAAATCGGCAAAACCAGGTGGTTCCTTCTCTCTACTACCCGGATATTATACAAGTGTTCTTTAGGGAATGAGTCATTAATGTCCATGTCTCTCATAGTTTCGTAGCTAGAGCCCTCCAAATGGGATAAATGATCAACTCGCAAGATTCTCTCGCCTCCCCGCTTGTCCTTAATCTCCAGGTCAAATTCTTGAAGCAGCAAGACCCACCTAATCAAACGTGGTTAGAGTGTAATTCGCTTGGGCTCCCGTTAGAGTCTTACTTGCGTAGTAAATGGGGTGGAAATGTTTGTCCCTCCGCCGACCAAGCACTCGCCCCCAACCGCAAAAGTCACCTGCATCACACATCAATTCGAATAGGGGAGTCCTCAATCTAGAACTACCATAATCGGCGCTTGAATTAGTTTCTCCTTGAGTGCCATGAAGGATGTCATGCGCTCATTATCGAACCTCGAATGGGACATCCTTTTTCCAATAACCTTGTTAGGGGTCTAGCAATTTTAGAAAAATCCTTGATGAATCTTCTATAGAACCCGGCATGCCCCAAAAAACTTCTTATGGCCCCTCACGTAATTTGAGGTGGCAATTTTTTTCGATGGTGGAAATCTTTGCCTTGTCAACCTCAATTCCATCTTTTTGAAATTTTGTGCCCCAAGACTATCCCCTCTTGGACCATGAAATGGCATTTCTCCCTAACTTAGCACAAGATTGGTCTCCTCACATCGAATGAGGACCCGCTCAAGGTTCTTGAGGCACACATCGAATGAATCACCAAAGACGGAAAAGTCATCCATAAAAACCTCCATAAAATCTTCTACCATGTCTTCAAAAATGGTCGTTATGCATCTCCTCGAAAGGTGGTCAGGGCGTTACATAGCCCGAAAAACATGCGGCGATAAGCAAATGTGCCATACGGACAAGTGAACGTAGTCTTCTCCTGATCTTCGGGGGCGATGGGAATTTGGAAATAACCAGAGAACCCATCCAAAAAACAATAGTAGGCATGCCCAACTAACCGCCTCCAAAGATCTCGATCAATGAATGGTAGGGGAAAAATGATCTTTTCGGTGGCATCATTCAATTTTCTATAGTCAATGCATACCCTCCACCCTGTTGTTGTATGAGTCGGGATTAGCTCATTTTTTTCTCATTGGTGATCACGGTCATTCCCCTTTCTTTGGGACCACTTGTACGGGCTTACCCACTCACCGTCTCGATATCGGGTAGATAATGCCCTGCATCAAGAAGCTTGATGATTTCTGCCCCGACCACTTCTTTTCATATTTGGATTGAGTCTTTTTTGTGGCAAGGCTTTGGGTCCGTGATCGTCCGTCATTAGAATTTTTGTGAGTGCAAACAGATGGATTTATCCCTCTTATGTCGCGAATCTTCCAAGCAATTGCTTTCTTGTGTCTCTTTAGTAGATCCACCAACCCATTCTTCTCGCTTCAACTGCTAGGGTTTGAAGAGATGATGACCGAAGTTGTGTACCTTCTCCCAAAAAAAGGTGTACTCAAGGTGTTCAGGTAGTGTTTTCAACTCCAAATTTGGTGCTTCCTCGCTTGATGGCATCAACCCTCTGCTCCAAAGCCCATCACCCCTGCTCGACCCTACTTCTTCAACCGACCCCACATTTTCATCGAATCGCTGTCTCATACCATGAACACGAAGCTCATAACATTCGCATTATTTCCTAGACCTTCATGATGCTCAAACTCATTGCCCCCAAGTTGCACTCCCTGCACCTTTTGCTCGACACTTGGCCTATTTCAACACGGTCCTCAAAGGTGGGATTCATGGTAGCAAACCGTCGACCCTCGAGAGTCAAAACAAACTGCTCAATTAGTGATATGCTTCCTTCGCTCATCGATGGTGTTCCACTTTTCATAAAAAGTCTCAAACATCAGGTGCCACCGCAACCATCAAAAAGATATGCTAGAATCCCCTGATGGCAGCAGAGTATATAAAATGGTTGTCCTGAGGGGGTGAAAAATGTTGCCGAGTCTCGCAAATTAATCCAAACCATCAAACCTCGTAGCGTTCCAACTTGATGATTTGACTGATGACGATGAGACGATGTCATGCAAGACTCTTTGCAAAACCAAGAAAGATGATAGAAAGTTAAGACCAAAGGAAAAGAAAAGAAAAAAATAACGACAAGAAATGAGTAAAGAATGAAATGGCTAGAGTAATAATCTAAAAGTTTCCTAGAATTCCTTAAAAGTCCCCCGACAACGGCGCCTAAAAACTTGATTGCTTCCCCGCAAGTGTACGGATCGCTAGTAATACCTCGCGTGAAGACACGAGGATCGTATTCCACGGGCTAAGGATCTCCTATTACTCCTTCTCGAGCTATTATCTAGCCTAAGATCTCAAATGATGGATTTTTACTCTACTAAAAGCAATTAAAACTAAAACAGGGTTATGAACAAATTAGAGAGCACAAGCAATGAGCAAGCAAGAAATTCAATATAATGCAAAGGCCTATGGATGTGGATCCCCTTGAGGGGTTATCATGCAACATGAATGATGATCTAAAGATGCAAGGGTAAAAATGGACCATGAGATTCCAAGATTAGAACAACCCCAATTTCTCGGCGATTGAACCCTAATCCCATACAAACATAGATAGGAATTTCTTCCAAATCTACATTCCTACGATTGCATTAAGTACGAGGAAATCTCACTTAGGAATAAACCTACTCTTCTTCGGATTAAACCTACATGGAGGGCTACCAAACACCCAATTTCTCGGCGTGATGATACAAGTATCCCCTTCTAATCCATTCATGATCTAATACATGCGAGCAAGTCACATCTACATGCATCACTCATAAAAGAGCTACGGATTTCTCCTTAGTGTAGCACTTAGCATGAAAACAATGGACTAGATCTCAAAATTACCCAAGCATGGAATTAACAAGTTATCATCCAACATACATGATAAAAACCCCCCAAGGTTCACCAACACCCGGTGGCCTTGGGGGTCTAGTGTGTCATCATCCCACAACAAGCAATACAAACAAACAAAACATGAAACAAAAGCATAAATGACACTCCCTAGATGAAATGGTGAAGGAGGAGGTGAAGAATGTGCCGAATGACGCTTTCCCCGCCAAAGGAGTGCCAAATGACGCTTCCTCTAGCCGCGGGTCTCCTTCCTTCAAATCGTGGTAGATCTCCCCTTGAATGATGTTGCCTTCTTGCCTTGAGAATCTTGGACCTTGGGCTTGGATGATCTTCTAGCTTCCTTGCCCTTCTTCTCCTCCCCAAGGTCGCCCAAAAACTCCCAAGTGCTCTCCCAAAGTCGGCCAAGAAAAGGGCCAGCCAAAAAGTTCTCTTTTCTGCCCTAAAAGTTGGTATTTATACCCCCCCCGAGGCATACGGGTCGTATGGGGGTCGTATAGCACCCAAAAACCCTAGATTCGCGATCCATACAGGGTGCATACGGCCCCCATACATCGGGTAGTATGGAAATCTGGCGTACACTTAAAAATCAATCTCGTCATAGTAGATACGACCCCCATAATCGGGTAGTATGGGGGTAGTATGAAAATTCCTGCTTTTCTCTTTTCGCCCAAATGATATCTTCTTGTTCTCTATGGCTTCCTTATGCCCCTACAAAGCAAATAATAGATGATTAAGCGTAAAACGAGCATCAAACCCTCACAAAATACATGCAAAGTGAATACGATATATGCATGAAAAACATCTACATTTAGACACTTATCATTAGGCATAGTTGACCTTAGATTTGGGGACCATGTATTAAAAAGATCTCCATGACTCATTAATGCATTAGTTAGGAAGCATAATAGGGGTTTTGAACTTGAAACAATTGTCCTAGACTGAACAATATCCGGATACCCGATTTATCATCGATTGCCTCCCATATCTTTTACTTGCGCCTCCTTTATCTTTTCTTATTTTCATTTGCATTGAGTTGGTTTTGAAATCACTTTCAACATATTTTTATTCTAGTTAAATAGAAATCTTGGTGGTTCTAAGCACTATTCCCTCGTGGATCTCGACTACCCTCTCACCGGGTATTATTAGTTCGACACCCTGCACTTGCGGGTTTACACGCATATCTCGGGTCGTGTCAGGGCCCTCAAGTAGTAGTCAGATGATGTCAAGACGCGGCATCACCACTGTGTGGTTTGTGACCTGCGTGGCCCGAACCTTTACCAGATTTGCATGCAGTATCCCTGTAACACTCTTGAGCTTCTCAAATCGATCATGTGCTCGAGTCGAGGAGAATATCCGAATTGGTGGGGGCTCCCTGCAGCAGTAGGGGATGCCTCCGCCCATGACTACCTCGGGCCGAGTGGCTTTGAGAACCGGGCTCGCGACCTCTCTGCTATAACTCCCTAGGCCTCCAATGGCTCTGGTGGGGCCATGTTCAGCACATACACCCCGTCTCTATACCTGTGGATCATACCCATCAGTCGCCCGGTCTCCAGGCCGAGGAGTGCAGGTATGATCATCTTCTCAGCCCCTCTGATCACGTCCAATAGGCCCATCCCCATGTTGAGTCTAGTAATGTAAGGGCCCGATAAAATAACTCACAATCTTGGCATACTACGCCCTCGATACCCTCGTATACTCAGTACAATGTGCCCCAGAGTTGATCGGGTTGACTCTACACCATGGAATGCAAGTATAATAGCTCATGTCCGCTCAAGACTTCGCAGATTATCACCGTGCCCATTCACCGAATGACAAAGAATGGCGGATGTACCTATATGCCGATAGAGAAAGGCACGTGGTCTTTGGACACGCCCGGCTCGTATTGGCCTTGACCACAAAGTTTCTTGTATGCTCTCTGTGTGTCAGACTGCCGGGATAATTTGTCAGTAACTGAGTGTACTCCTCTATGTCCATGAATGCCTTATCATATAAATCAAGTAGAATCAAAAACTGACTAACGCTCATGCTGTGGTGCTGTCTGAGCTCTCTAAACTGTGTAATATCTAAATTCGAAAAGCAGTGGTAGGGGCGATCGAACTCAAATGATGACGGCAATTTCAATGTAAGTATAAGGATGCCTGGCTCCCTGATCAACAATAAACGCCACCAGCTAGCCACCAAGAGGAGCTCGTCAACCTCATCAGCCATGTTGTCGGCTAACTGCACCTCCTTGAGCGAACTCAAATCTGGAAATCGCGTCTGACCGAACTTAAGCTTCGACAGCAGCTCAAATCAAGCTTGGTGCTCGGGAATCTAGAACTCTATGTGCTCAGGCTCAGGCGAGGGCTTTCGAGAATGTTTACCTGCAAGTATTGCAAAGAAAATCAATCAAATAAACTCACAGAACAATACTGCAGAAATCCACACTGTCGTGTGGAAATTCCATACACCTCTGTAGATTCACGGGGCGTGAAAACCGCACGGCCCTTGTGCCATAAATCCAAAAATACACCAAATCACTTCTAAACTCGTTCTAAACATACGACAAGTATTTTTAGCATAGAAACAAAGCACATTCACCAATTTAATCAAAGAACATCAAAGATAATCAAGTAAGGGTGAAGAAAAGAGAAGATGCGGGTTTGCCGACAAGATAAAGTCGAAAAACCTTGAAATCGGCAGAAGCGATTCTGACCCAATACTTGAGATTAGCCTTAATTAGAGATATCTTGACACTTAATGCAATCATAGGAGAACTTGGGCAGAAGCGATTTTGACCCAATACTTGTATGTAATTAGGGGTTATTGTCGTGACCATCAGGTAACCTACTATTAGACTTTTCCTGTCCCAATCACCATTGCCTTTGTAATTTTAGCATCTCTCTAGCTTTAGTAGTCCTGAGGGGATCCTAGCACGGGGACCTTGCACTTTCATTGCTACTTGCTTCTTTAAAATTCTTATGTGGGGAGCCTTAGTCCATGTGTTTATAGTTTCCTTTTTTGTTATTTTCTTATTTAATTATAAACCTATATTTGTTATATTAGATAGTGCCGTCTAGGGGAAAGTAATAGCAGCTCTTGGGATCCTAGGGAATACGCACTGCCCTCGCAGGTGCATGAGAGGTATTACTTAAAGACATGTGCGCTATGGATTTCACATCAAGTTTTTGGCGCCGTTATCGGGGAACTCCAAGAATGCTAGGAAAACCTTTAGCTCACTGATCTAGTCATTTATCTTTGTCATTGTCAATATTTATCTTTGTATGCTTCTTTCATCCTTTTGTGCATATTTGTTTGTTTTCTTTTTAGTTAAATTTTTTTTTGTTAACTTATTGATTTTTGTTTTGTTTGTTTACACAGGGCCATGGATTTTCAAGAAAAAATGTTGGCCTAAAAAATATTGGCACTTGAGAAGCAGATGGAAGAAGCTATTGCCATGAGAGCACGCCAAAGCAATCCACACCATAATATTTACAATCCCTATTGGGGAGGGCATCAAAATTCTTTGGCACATTATCATACTCAACAATGGGAATACCCTCACCAAGGACTGCTATAAGAACACTCCTTTGAAGAACTGTGGCATTGCCAACCTCTAGTCATCCATAGTAAGCAACTTAACCAATGGGGTTTTAATACATAAGATGTGTTTACAAGATTCATGATGAATGCGGATGCGGAACTTGAAGCCATGAATACCACAATTTTTAATGCCCAACAATTTGTTCAAGGTATGGAAAACTAGATAGGAGAGTCTTCCAATATATCGACCGAGTTGCAATGAACTATAGAAGACCTATCTAAGAATGACATTAGAAAGGAAGAGAACAAAGGTGAAATTGAGGTGGAAGTTGGTATTGAGGTGTTGGAGGTTGGAGGAGCAATTGATGTAGCATCAGTAGCTTTTGAGCAAATAATAGATGTTCCACCTCAACTTGAAATTGAAGAAGACAAGGGGGAGGATGAGATCATGGCCATGCAAAAAATTTGAGGAAGTCCAAGAAACTCCATCGACCACATTTGAAGACACTACTTGCCTCAATATTGACCATTCCATCAACCAATCGATAATTTTCAAGTGTAGAGAAAAAATTTCAGGAATTGTAATTGAAGATGGGGTATGAAGCTATGGTCATCCTTGAACCCACCAATGCTAGGCTTGGACAATTCCCAACCAAAAATTTTCCTTGGTGGCCCAAGAAAATTTTATGGGCACTTGAAGTTAATCACACCATGGTTGAGAAAAAATATTGTGGATAGGATGTTAAAGCCACCAATTGATCCATCTATGCAAAGCTTGACAAGTTCTTAACCAAATTTGTTCCCTTGGAAACCCAAACTAAACTTTTGGGTAGTTCAAGGCAATTTGACAATGGTCGAGGAAGAAAATGCCAGTAGGAGGTTAAAACCGTCCAAGACCCACCTATGCCAAGCTTGAATAATTTTTGACCGAACCATTTTCCTTCGAGGCCTAAACAACTTGGTGGAGTACTCAATGGAATTTTAGTCAAGACCAAAGAAGAAGCAGGGAGGATACTCAAACCATCTAAGGATCCACCCAAGTTTAAATTGCACAATTTCCGGCCCAAGCTTTTTCCATGGAGGCCAAAAGGTAACTCATGTTTCGCCTTTAATTTTACACCATCCAAAAAGGTACACTTCATTTTCTTGGTAGTTCTTATGCCAATTCTAGCTAGGATGAACACAACATTTTCAAGCCTCCCTAAGATAAGAAAGAGGCACCTCGAGTTAATGACGTTAAACAAGCGTTTTTTGGGAGCCAACACAAGTTTTAAATTCATGTTCTTGCATTTTTCGTATGTTAGTTGTGTGATTGTTATATTTGTGTGTGTGTGTTTGTGTGCCTTTTGTTTGGTGTTTGTTTGAATGATCCATGCATGTCCTTGATTTCTTAATTTTATCCATTGATTTGGGGTGTTCTAAATTTATTTCATGTATAATTCGGTGTTCTAGATGTTATACTTCGATTTTCATTATGATTGCAAGCATGGATTGCCATAAATATATTTTTTTCCAAGCCTTGTAGGCATCCTTGTGGCCACAAGGATGCCTCTATGGCATCTAGAGAGTCCATACAGGCATGCATGTGGCCGCATACTTGCCCGCATGGCCCTCAGGTAGCACATTAAATTGGACGACCTTTTCACCATTTTCCCCATAAGTCTCTCATTTCTCCTCCATTTCTCCTCATTCTTTCACCATTTTTCTTCATTTTTTTCTTATACACTCCTATCCTACCTATTGCAACTTGCATCAAATGGTTTATTCAAGGTTTCACCATCTTCTTCACCGATCTTCTTCAATTCAAGCTTTGAAGCCCTAACTTGTGTGTTGAAGAAAAGTTATTTTTTCTTCTTGATTTTTACATGTTTATATTGATTAAAACCTTGGGAATGTTGTATGGATGTTAAGTTTCTGATTTATTTGCATTTTGAGACATTATTTGTAAAGTTTTGGGCTTCAAAAATAAGGGGAAACTCTTGCAAAATTTATGTTCTTCCTACAGTAAATTTTGATTGGAACTCCCATTAAATTTTTTTGACACTTGTAGCATACTTGTAAATCCCTGATAAGTGCTTGTGCGATAAGAATATGAAGTATTCTTTCCTTGTGTTGAGCATTACTTTTCTCGGGTTTTAATGCTAATATATGTGTATTTATGTTATTTTCATGCAGGTAGGGTTGTTAGGGCGATTATGAGAGAAAGAAGCCAATGTGGGTCGTAATGCACTAATTTGGAGGAAAACTTGCTAAGGTTCAAACGCGAAGACATAGGTTGGGTTCGAGATGCAGAAATGTGTGCCAATCTCCTCGTATCTGAGTTAGCACAACTATTTTGAGGGGCACAATGGCAGTCACATTAAAGCATTCCGACTTGTGCATATAAAACAAGATCTCCACCAACATGTCCTTTACTGAAGAAGCAAGGTGATCCATGACGTAAATGTGTGCCCATTTGTGTTACCTCGATGAAAGTATATTTTCGGGAGTATTTCTGGGCGGTACTGCAGCAGGGTACTATAGAAAACATTGTAGCAAAAATACTATAGCAGCATTGCGTACAGCCGGCCGAGAAAATAGGAAAACAGAGAATCCACACGGGCGTGTGGAAATTCCACGCGCCCGTGTGAAAAATCCACAGGGGCGCCCACATGGCCGTGTGGATTCCCAATTCCAGCCCTTTAAAAGACGATTTCAGCCCCGATTTCAACATTCTTTTCTCCATCTTTTCCCCAACTTGAGAGAGGGCTGCGGCTAGGGTTTTGAGAGGTATTGGCTAGGGCTTTGGAGAGGTTCTATGGCTCCGACATCGCATGCCGTTTGGATGAAGGTTAGTGGGAGAGCTTATGTCTGCACCGATCTGGCGAGGTGTATCCTAGGCCGGACAAAGGGACTTTTGCAACGAGTAGATGACTCTCCATAAGACCATCGCCACGACTATCGAGGGGGTTTTCTATGGATGCTTTGTTTTTATATTCGATTTCATTGATTGTATCTATCTGCATGGAGAGCTAAACCCCCTAGTGGGTACTTGGGTATTTGTAAACCCTAGGATGTATTCATTTCATTGAATCTCTTTATTATGCTTTCAATTAATTGATGCTTATTATGAGTTCCAATCTTGTAAGCTTGATTGTTTGAATACTCTCCTAGAGTGATACTAGGGTTGGGAGTGAGTGACACACCACGAGAGTTAGACAAAGCTAGATTGGAGAGGGTTGAAAGGGTGAGTTAAGAGGTAGCGGAGCGTCCCCTTTCCCCTCCGGTGTGATCGATCCTGCCTTCACGTTCCAAGAGTTCTTTGCGGCCATAGTAGAGTGAATGGGCTAAGGGAGGACCTTCCGCTGGGGCTTAGTTGCGAGTGCAACGGAGTGAAGCGTTGAAGCGATTTTAGCACCTAAGGCTTAATTATGGCTAGGGACCTTCCACCTGGACCAAAGGGTTAGGTCTATATATAGGAATAGGGTTTATCACTTGGAATCCATAGAACTCATTGCAATTCTATACGGGTGTGAGGTTGAGAGGTTATTCAATCTTTCCTCCAGGACATATATAGAGTTAGGCATGGTTGACTTTAGATTTGGGACCATGTAATTAAGGATTTCCACGACTCATTGTTTCATCAATTAGAAAGTATAATAGAGGGTTCTTGCACTTGAAACGATTGTCCTAGGCAGAACAATATCTGAGTACCCCATCTTTATCGATTGCCTTACCTTCTCCTTTACTTGTGTTGTCTATCTTGTTGCTTTTACTTTTGTTATTTCATATTTTGTCACACATATCACTATTCATATTTCACATTAGTTAAGAAACAACTTAAGTGTCTTTATTCCTCTACTCGTGGATACGATACTCACTCATCCGGGATTATTACTTCTGACACCGTGCACTTGCGGTTTACACTATATTCGGTCGTGTCAAGTTTTTGGCTCGCTGTCGGGGAGTAGGCGTTCAGAGATACTTTGCACTTTGTTTTCTTAGCTATTTATTCATTCATTTTTTTTCATATCTTCTTTTCTATCATCGTTCTGATTTTGTTTTCTTTCTTTTGGTGCAGCTCCAGGTTATGACCCGAGGGAACACTTTGATATTGATTGAAAGAGATCCAGAGCTCGAATGTACACTTAGAAGAAAAGGGAAAGAACCTGTGCAAGAATAGTCTAATCTAACTGATTTGGAAGTAGAAGAATCTGAAAACATGGCACAACATAATGAGCAACAACGAACTTTATCCGATTATGCCAGACCTTCAGTATTGGGGACACAATCGAATATTGTGCACCGATTATAGCTCAGAAGTTCGAGATGAAGCCGGCATTCATCCACATGTTGCAGCAATCTGCACAGTTTAACGGTTTAGCCGATGAGGATCTGAACAATCATATAGAGAACTTTTTCTAGGTGTACGATATGCTTAAGATAAACAGGGTGACGGATGATGCCATCAAGTTGAGAGCCTTCCCATTTTCCTTAAAAGGGAGAATGAAGTAGTGGCTACACTCATTACCTAGAGCATAAATTATCACATGGGAGGAGAAGGTAGAAGCTTTTCTTGCCTGTTATTTCCCTCCCGAAAAATCTGCAAAGCTTAGGAATGAGATCTCATTTTTTATACAGTTGGAATTAGAGTCTCTACTTGAGACGTGGGAAAGGTTCAAGGAGATCCTGAGAAAGTACCTGCAACACGGATTCCCGGAGTGGATGATTGTTCAGACTTTTTACAACGGTTTGAATTAGAGTACAAGGCAACTCTTGGATGCGACAGCAGAAGGTACCTTAGGTAGCAAGCCCCCGGTGAGGCCCATCAACTAATTAAAGAAATGGGGTTAAACAGCTACCAATGGAATGCTAGGGAGAAGAAAAAGGTGGCCGTCCTCCATGAGATAGATACTGTAACCTCATTGGCGGCTCAGGTGGAATCATTGAGTAAGAAGTTAGATCTTCTAACTTTGAATAGAGTGGCAGCTATGACTACTTGCACCGAGTGTGGTGGAGGACATGCTCCTTCTGATTGCCCAATCTCCATTGGTGATGCATCTTCGATTGAGAACATCGATTTTGTAGGTAATGCCATGAGGAATCAAGGAAACCCATATGACAACACCTACAATCCGGGTTAGAAGAATCATCCCAATTTTTTATGGAGCAACCAAGGTCCAAAAAAGGCCATGGGGCCACCGGTTTTCCAACAACAACAATAAGCCCCAAACATGGAAAATAGAGTTTCAGGTTTGGAGACCCGAATGAATGATTTGGAGAAGACCTTGACTAGGTTTGTGTAATCATCTGATACAAGGTTCCAATCAGTTGAGTCTACACTTCGCAACCACACCGCCTCTTTGCATAATCTTGAAAATCAAGTAGGGCAGATTGCGAAGTCCTTATCCGAAAGGCCACAAGGAAGCTTGCCGAGTAACACCGAGACCAACCCTAGAGAGCATGTGAAGGCGATCACTTTGAGAAGTGGTCATGAGGTTGAAGGTAGGCTTTGAGTGAGAAGCCCAATAAACACGCACCCGAGGTTATAGAGGTTGAGAAGGGAGCAAGCAAAGAGAAGGAGGTGGTACCCCCACCTTTCAAGCCAAGAATCCCTTATCCCTCTAGATTGAAGAATAACCAAGGGGATGAATAGTAGACAAAGTTTCTGAGTTTGTTCAAGAAACTCCACATCAATATTCCTTTTGTTGAGGCATTGGCCTAAATGCCTAAGTATGCAAAATTCTTGAAGGACTTGTTAACTAACAAGACAAAGTTGGAGGAGAGTGCTTCAGTGATTTTAGATACTTCTTGCTCGGTGGTGTTGCAAAAGAACATGCCGAACAAGAAGGAAGACCCGGGAAGCTTCATAATTCCGTGTAATATTGGAAATCTAGGTGAAGAAATGGCATTCGCGGACTTAGGGGCCAGTATCAACGTCATTCCATACGCCTTCTTTCAAAAGCTAGGTTTGGGCGAGTCTAGGCCTACTCGGATGACTTTGCAATTGGTGGATCGAATGGTGAGACATTCGAGGGGTATCATTGAAGATGTGCTTGTCAAGGTGGATAAGTACATATTTCCTGTAGACTTTGTGGTGCTAGATGTCGATGAGGATGCGGATGTACTCTTGATACTTGGGAGGCAGTTCTTGCGGACTTCCAAAGCATTGATTGACATGGACCGCAGAGAGTTAACATTGAGAAATGGAGATGACAAGCTCACATACCTCCTTGCTGAAGCCATGCGTCATTCTCTTGATTTCGATAATACTTTGTATTTTGTAGACACTATTGATGAGATTGTTGATGAATATATGCAGGAAATGTTTAATCCGGGCCCGTACAAAGGTTTGTTCGACCAAGAGGAGGACAATGAAGAAATCATGATGCTTGGTTTGACGGAAGAATTATAATCTACTCCGAGGATTTTGAAGAAGGTGCTCCGGAAGATGAAGAGGGTTAGGAGACGCCATCGGAAACGCTCCAAGGCTGTTGGAGACTTGCGCGAACCGAACAAATTGGATGAACCATTACTAAGTGGTACCTAGCCTAATAATTCCCCTTCTAGCTTCAAGATACATTGCTCATCATGTTTCCAAGCCATGGATAAGAGGACAACCTTCATCTATGAGCCCCCGTGAGGTAAGACAAGGTACGTCAAGCTAAGCGAAGTTAAACAAGCACTTCTTAGAAACAACCCAAGTGTTTACTGTTTTCTTAGTTTGGTAGTTAAGAGTTTGCATGAATAAATTGTTAAGTGTTGGTGTCTTAAATTTTAGATGCTTTTGTTGTGAATTTTATTGTGGGTTTTAATTTCAACATGAGCTTTCATGTGAATTTGGCGAAGCTTTGGTCATCTGAGCTATTTTTCATATTTTTCACTGGTATAAATTGCATAATAGGGCAAACTCTGAGTGTGTAAACATGTTCAGAAATCTTCTGTAGAGCTTGCAGAGTTTTCTAAGGCATCCAGAGAAAACACACGGGCGTGTGGAATTAACACACGCCCGTGGATTTGTATTGCGAGCTTATCCAGAGAAGGCACAAGGGCGTTTACTCGCCCCCTGTGAACGACCTTGTGATCTTCACACGCCCGTGGGTAATGTCCACATGGGCGTGTGATTTCTTGCAGAGACTTGGCAAATTATCCCTAGAGCACACAGGGGCGTGGACTCGTCCTTGTGGGCGAACTTGTGAAATACGCACGGGCGTGTGTAATTTCCGTACGCCAGTGTGAATCTCTGCAGACGAGCTCCCTGATAAGTGCTTGTGTGATATGAATGCGAAGCCTTCATTCCTTATGTTGAGCATTACGTTTCTTGGGTTTTTACACTAATATGTGTGTTTTTATGTTACTTTCGTGCAGGTGGGGTTGTGAGGCCGAGTATAAAGGAAAGAAGCCAATGTGGAGCACAATGCACTGATTTTGGAGGAAATCTTGCTAAGGTTCAAACGCAAAGACATAGGTCGGGCGTGAGATGCTAGAGTGTGTGCCAACCTCCTCGTATTCTAGTTGGCACATCCATTTGGAGGGGCACAAAGGCAGTCACACTCGAGCATTCCGACTTATTCATATAGAACAAGAGCTCTACCAACTTGCCTATCATTGAAGACGCAAGTGATCCACGACGTGAACGTGTGCCCGTTTGCGTTACCACGATGAAAGTATGGATTCGGGAAGCTATTCAGGTTGGATACTGTAGCAGAACAATGTAGCAAAGTACTGTAGCAGCACTGTTCACAGCCGGCCGAGAAAACATGAATTCAGAGAATCCAGACGGGCATGTGGAAATTATCCACGCCCGTGTGGAAATTCCACATGGGCGTGTGAAGTATCCACGCCCGTGTAGTAGCCCGATTCTAGCCCTATTTAAAGCTGATTCAGCCCCAATTTTAGTAATGTTTTCTCCATCTTTTCCCCAACTTGAGAGAGGGCTTCGGCTAGGGTTTTTGAGGGGTATTGGCTAGGGTTTTTGGGAGGTTCTACGGCTCCGACATCGTTATTCCTTAAGAAGAAGGTTGGTAGGGGAGCTTCCATCGAGGAGTATCCTATACCGGACAAGGGAATTCTTGGATGACGAGTAGAGGACTCTCCACAAGACCATTGACATGACCATCGAGGGGGGTTTTTCTATGGATTCATTGCTTTTACATTCTACTTATTTGATTGTACTTAGCTCTATGGAAAGCTAAACCCCAAGTGGGTACTTGGGTATTTGTGAACCCTAGGATGTATTCGTTTCATTGAATCTCTTTATTATGCTTTTAATTAATTGATGTTTATTGTGAGTTCCAACCTTGAATGCTTGATTGTATGAACATTTCCCCTAGAGTGACACTAGGGTTGAGAGTTCTC
Source organism: Dioscorea cayenensis subsp. rotundata (assembly GCF_009730915.1). NCBI lineage: Eukaryota > Viridiplantae > Streptophyta > Magnoliopsida > Dioscoreales > Dioscoreaceae > Dioscorea > Dioscorea cayenensis. The sequence goes on along the minus strand of NC_052480.1, from coordinate 16,365,842 downwards.
GTTGGTAACCTTGTGAGTGAGTGACACACCACGAGCGTTGGACAAAGCTAGGTTAGAGAGGGTTGAGAGGGTGAGTCGAGAGGTACAGGTTAGCCAATTCTAAGTTCTCTCATCTTCACTCATCGGTAAGCCCTATCTTTGAGTTTCTTCGCAAATTCATGACTTTCATCGATGAAATCAGTGCATAATGCTTCATTTCTACAACACTTGCAATAGAGAGAATTAAATATACTGATTTTGATTGCACAAAGGACTTGCTTGGATTATTTCTTGTTGAATTGTTCGTGTTATGTTAGTTGTTTGCTTGTTTGTTTTGTTTTTCTTTCTTTGTTTGTGATAGATACCTTAAGATGAGGTTCCTTTCTACCTTGTAGGGTGGAATTAGGGCATCAAGCACACTTTTCTTCTCCATCATCTGCAATTATCTTTGGTGGTTGATAAGTGTGATAAGTGCTTGTATATAAGTAATACGAAGTATAATTTTCTTACATTGAGCATTACTTTTATAAGATTTTATAGCTCATTTGTGTGTATTTGTGTTGTTTTGTGCATTTAGGGTTGTAGAGACAAGTTTGGAAGAAAGGAAGCAAAAGTAGATCATGGACGCGATTGTTGATGAAGTTCTTGGATCGAACAAGGGTGAAGACACAAGTTGTGCTCAAAGACATGTGGGTGTGTGCCGACCTCCATTGTGCTCAAGTGAATACACAAAGTGAAGGGCCACAAAGGCAATCACACTCATATGTTCCAACTTGTGAAACATTGTTAAGAGCTTCGTCAATGTGGTTTCATTGAAAAAATGACGTGATCTACCTCGTGGATGTGTACCCAATCATGCGGCCTCAATCAAAAGAGTAAATTTGGGAGTATTTTGGCAAACTACTGTAGCAAAAACAATGTAGAAAAATATATGTATGTATTTTATATGTATTTGTGTGTATGATTTATGTATTTTCTTGATAAATTGATGCCCTTTTATGGTTTAATTAGTTAACTTCATGTTGCAGGAATAAAAGAAGCCTAGGCAAGCTCGACAATGTGATTCAAGAAGAAATTAGTACTGAAAATGGCATTTTAGAGCCTGATACTGTTGCAGTATTGTAGTACAAAAACTTGAAGAAAACATTAAGTATGGAGTTTCATGTAGGCAACCATACATGCGTGAAGATGGCCGCATATAGTACTGCAGCAGTTTTACTATAGCAGTCACTGTAGAAACTTACGCGAATTTTATCAATTGACTGGAATCTTCACAGCCTGTATGCCGACCGTATGCCAGGCTGCATGTCATCCCTAGAGGGGTTTAAAAGAAGGGTTAGGGCATATTTTGAGAGGACTTTTGTCCACCATTCTCCACACGTCAAATCTAGGGCTTCAAGGGAGTTGGAGAAGGAGAATTTCAGGAGCAAATCTAAGGGAGAAGAAGGTTACACAAAAGAAAGAATATCATGGAGCTTACCGGCGCGGATCTGACAAGTTCTAATCACCATCTTCTAGTCTTCATCTTAGGGAAGTTGTTATGAGCTTTGTTTTGTATTTATTGTTTTCTATACCTTCTCTTTTGTTGATGATGAACTAGACTCCAAAGGTCACCGGGCATCCGGTGAACCTTGGGATGAACTTGGTTTTGTGTATGTTTTGATTAACATTTATGGTATTTGTGTGGTTTATGGTTTAAGCCTTGTAAACTTTGATGTGTTTATTTGCATGAGAACTCTGTATTTCAACTTCTAGGTTGTACTTGGTAGCGTGACCATCGCCCTTATACTAGACACACTTTGCTTAGAAGGGATTCATGTATGAATACACCTTCACCATCCGGTATTTTGTACCCTCCCAACCATTGGGGTTATACCTAATTGAGTATTAGCCTTAATTAGAGATATCCCGACACTTAATGCAACATAAAAGGACTTGGGCGGAAGCGATTCTGACCCAATACTTGTATGGGACTAGTGGTATCATCGTGATTAATGTGTTCTCCACAAGTGCACGGGTCACACACAAGTAGTAAAGTGCTACCCCGTGAGGGGTAGGGTTGTCGAACCTCAGGGACTGGACTAAAAGTACTAGCTCAACACTGATCTCTAGTGAATAGTAAATTGGTAATATGATTAATTCCTAGAAAAGGACAAGTAAGGAAGTACAGGAAAAGGGAACAGATGAAGATAATAGGTAACTAGGTTAAATGTCAACAACAAGAGAACAATGCCCTAGGATGTTCCCTAAGCACTAACTGAAGCTCTTTCACTCTCATGGTTTACCAGGTACGTTCTCAAGTTCTAGTGTGCCCTCAAAAGCAATATTGCAACTAAGGCTCTCAAATACACCATGTTTTGCAAAGATAACTATAGATTCAAGCTCACCAAGTTATGCCATTGCCTAGGGCAACAACAGCTGTGACAATCAACCATCAAGTTTTACTTTAGCAACTACGCAAATCAAGCACATCAAGTTTTGCAATACAAGATTTAACACAAGAACAAAAAAAACTCCGTAAATCAAGAAGAGTACAAGTGTTTAAGAATACAAAGTGACAAAGTTCCCACCCCAGGCACCTTGGCCGGCTAGCCCCTCATGAGTGGGTACAACATGGAGGAGATAACACTAGATCTGAAGAAAGAAGACATGACTCCCTTCTCTTTGAGATTTGCCTCCGATATCGAGCTCTGTGTGTTAGCACCACTTTCCTTGTGCCTCCGATTTGCTCCTTGATGCATGAGAAGGTGTGGATAAGCTTGATCTTCACACTCATCAGTGTCCTCCCAGTGGAGAAGAAGATCCATGAACAAAGATGATATGAAACCCTAAAAACTGAAGTTAAAAAGGGGAGATTTGGGATCGACACGGTGTGAGCAAGGGCGTGTCCAGACCCTGTCATGTTGGGGAAGAACTGAGTGAAATGGCCTGCCCCTGCCATGAAAATTTAGTACAAGGGACACGGTTGTGTCTTGACCATGCAATGGTGTGACACGAGCGTGTTAGGAGCAATCAGCCCTTGTCACCTATCCTAAAATATAATTGCCTTCAGCCTGGTTTTTTTAGTGGCATGGACATGATCATGTCCTGACCATGTCAAGCTTAAGAACACCCTTCTATAAAGATTTCATGCTGGATCAACATCAAGTTGAGATATTCAGTGAGCATGATACGAGCGTGTCCAGCCCATGCCCTGCTTGAATACTTGAACTCTTTTTAAATATTCACTCGTTCTCTTCACAATTTCACTCCAAATTGCATTGAACCCCCATATTCCTGCACATTTAACAAAAATACCTAGCATAGCACCGCTCATACATAAAAGTAAACTTGAGAACAAGTAAAATGATAGAATTAGGGCATGAAAACATGTATGCAAAGTGCACTCATCAGTGACCATCGGGGTAACCTACTGTTGTATGTCTCCTGGCCCAATCACCATTGCCTTTGTAATTTTAGCATTCCTCTAGCTTTAGTAGCCTTGAGGGGATCCTAGCCAAGGGACCTCGCACTTTCATTTCTACTTAATTCTTTAACATGCTTATGTGGTGAGGCTTAGTCCATGTGTTTATAGTTTTCTCTTTTGTAATTTTCTTACTTCGTTATAAACCCATATTTTTTAAAATTAGACACTGCCATCTAGGGGAAAGTAATAGTAGCTCTTGGGATTCCAGGGAATACGACACTCTCATGCATGCACGAGAGGTATTACTTGATGACCCTTGAGCTTGTGGATTTCACATCACCAGGTTTTTGGCATCTTTTTCCTTTTTGAAATGTTACCTGCTCTTTGACATTTGTTGCAATGTTGCAAGAACATCTGCACATCTTGGAACATATTAGGCCAATAGAACCTACATCTCAGTTCTTCTTAGCTGTCCTACTTCCACTGTAATGGCCCTAGTGAGGCCGAATTGGCAGTGTCTGAGAATGTCATTGATAACTGCTTGTGTGATAAAAATGCGAAGCATTCTTTCCTTATGTTGAGCATTACTTTTCTCAGGTTTTAACGCTAACATGTGTGTATTTATGTTACTTTCATGCAAGCAGGGTTGTGAGGTTGATTATGAGAGAAGAAGCCAATGTGGGTTGTAATGCACCAATTTGGAGGAAATCTTGCTAAGGTTCAAACGCGAAGACATAGGTCGGGTTTGAGATGCGGGAATGTGTGCCAATCTCATCGTATTCGAGTTAGCACAACTATTTGGAGGGGCACAAGGGCAGTCACATTCAAGCATTCCGACTTGTGCATATAGAACAAGATCTCCACCAACATGTCTGTTATTGAAGAAGCAAAGCGATCCACGACGTAAATGTGTCCGTTTGCGTTACCTCTATCAAAGCAAGGATTCGGGAGTATTTTGGGTAGGTACTTTAGCAAAATACTGTAGTAAGAATACTGTAGCAGCATTGATCACAGCCGGCCGAGAAAACAAGAAAACAGAGAATCCACAAGGGCGTGTGGAAATTCTACACGCCCGTGTGAAAAATCCACAGGGGCGCTCATAGGGGCATGTGGATTCCGGATTTCAACCCTTTAAAAGCCAATTTCAGCCACGATTTCAGCATTCTTTTCTCCATCTTTACCCCAACTTGAGAGAGGGCTTCGGCTAGGGTTTTGAAGGATATTGGATAGGGATTTGGAGAGATTCTATGGCTCTGACATCGCGTGCCATTTGGAAGAAGGTTATTGGGAGAGCTTTCATCGTCACCGATCCAGTGAGGTGTATCCTAGGCAGGGACAAAGGGATCCTTGCGATGAATAGAGGACTCTCCACAAGACCATCACCACGATCATCGTGGTGGTTTTCTATGGATTCATTGCTTTTACATTTGATTATACTTAGCTCCATGTAGAACTAAACCCCCTAGTGGGTAATTGGGTATTTATGAACCCTAGGATGTATTCGTTTCATTGAATCTTTTTATTATGCTTTCAATTAATTGATGTTTATTGTGAGTTCCAATCTTGAATGCTTGATTGTATGAATACTCCCCTAGAGTGACACTAGGATTGAGAGTTCTTGTTGGTAACCCATGTGAGTGAGTGACACACCACGATGGTTAGACAAATCTAGGTTGGAGAGGGTTGAGCGGGTGAGTCAAAAGGTAGCGGAGACTCCTCTTTCCCTTCTAGTGTAATTTATTCTACCTCCATTTCCTTGAGTTCTTTGCGGTCATTGTAGAGTGAATGGGCTAAGAGATGACCTTCCGCTGGGGCTTAGTTAAGGGTGCAATGGAGTGAAGGGCAGAATTGATCTTAGCATCTAGGGCTTAATTGTGGCTAGGGACCTTCCACCTAGACCAAAGGGTTAGGTCTACATCTTGGAAGAGGATTTATCACTTGGAATCCCTAGAGCTCTTTGTGATTCTATATGAGCGCAAGGTTGAGAGGTTATCCAATTTCTCCTCCGGGACATGTATAGAGTTAGGAAAGGTCGACCTTAGATTTAGGACCATGCATTAAAGGATCTCCACGACTCACTATAGCATTAGTTAGGAAGCATAATAGAGGGTTCTTGCACTTGAAATGATTGTCCTAGGCGAAACTATATTAGGGTACCCCATCTTTATCGATTGCCTTACCTTCTCCTTTACTTGTGCTTTCTTTCTTGTTGTTTTTACTTTTGTTATTTGATATGTTGTCACACATATCACAATTCACTTTTCATATGGTTGAGAAACAAATTAAATGTTTTTATTTCCTACTCTCTGTGGATATGATACCCACTCATCTGGGATTATTACTTTGATGACCGTGTGCACTTGCGAGATATACGCAAAGGGCGTTTGTCAAGTTTTTGGCGCCGTTACCGTTGAGTAGGTGTTTAGAGATACTTTGCACTTTGTTTTCTTAGCTATTCATTCATTCATTCTATTTAATATCTTCTTATTCTATCATCATTCTGATTTCTTTTTCTTTCTTTTTGGCGCAGCTCAAGGTTATGACCCGAGGAAACCCCTCAATATTGATTGAAGGAGATCCCGAGCTCAAACGTACACTTAGAAGAAAAGGGAATGAACCTATGCAAGAATAGTCTAATCTAGCTGATTTGGAAGTAGAAGAGTCTGAAAACATGGCAGAACAAAATGAGCAATAGCGAACATTGTCCGATTATGTTAGACCTTCAGTGTTGGGGAAAAAATTGAGCATTGTGCATCCCCCGATTACATCTCAGAACTTCGAGCTGAAGCCGACATTCATCCACATGTTCCAGCAATCCACACAGTTCAATGGTTTGGCCAATGGGGATCCAAACAGTCATATAGAAAACTTTCTCGAGGTGTGTGATATGTTGAAGATAAATGGAGTAATGGATGATGCCATCAAGTTGAGAGCCTTCCCATTTTCCCTAAAGGGGAGAGCGAAGCAGTGGCTACACTCACTACCTAGAGCCTCGATTACCACATGGGAGGAGATGGTAGAAGCTTTTCTTGCCCGTTATTTCCCTCCCATAAATTCCGCAAAGCTTAGGAATGAGATCTCGTCCTTTGTATAGTTAGAATTAGAGTCTCTATTTGAGACGTGGGAAAGGTTCAAGGAGATCCTGAGAAAGTGCCCGCAACACGGATTCCCGAAGTGGATGATTGCTCAGACTTTTTACAACGGTTTGAATTAGAGTACAAGGCAACTCTTGGATGTGGCAGCAGGAGGTACCTTAGGTAGCAAGGCCCCCGGTGAGGCCCGTTAACTAATTAAAGAAATGGGGTTAAACAGCTACCAATGGAATGCTAGGGAGAAGAAAAAGGTGGCCGACCTCCATGAGATAGATGTCGTAACCTCATTGACGGCTCAAGTGGAATCATTGAGTAAGAAGTTAGATCTTCTAACTTTGAATAGAGTGGCGGCCATAACTACTTGCACCGGGGGTGGTGGAGGACATGCTCACTCCGATTGCCCGATCTCTATTTGTGATGCATCTTTGGTTGAGAACATTGATTTGTAGGTAATGGCATAAGGACTCAAGGAAACGCATACAACAACACCTATAATCCGGGTTGGAAGAATCATCCCAATTTCTCGTGGAGCAACCAAGGTCCACGAAAGGCCATGGGGCCACTGGGTTTCCAACAACAGCAAGCCCCAAACATGGAAAATAGAGTTTCAGGTTTGGAGACCCGAACGACCGATTTGGAGAAGGCCTTGATTAAGTTTGTGCAAACGTCGGATACAAGATTTCAATCAGTTGAGGCTACACTTCACAACCATACCGCCTTTTTGCACAATCTTAATAATCAAGTGGGGCATATTGCGAAGTCTTTATCAGAAAGGCCACAAGGAAGGTTGCCGAGTAATACCGAGACCAACCCTAGAGAGCATGTGAAGTCGATCAGTTTGAGAAGTGGTGGTGAGGTTAAAGGTAGGCTTCCGAATCATAAGCCAAGTGAACATGCACCCGAGGTTATAGATGCCAAGGAGGGAACAACCAAAGAGAAGGAGGTGGCATCCCCACCTTTCAAACTAAGAATCCCTTATCCCTCTAGATTGAAGAATGATCAATGGGATGAATAGTACAAGAAGTTCCTGAGTTTGTTCAAGCAACTCCACATCAATATTCCTTTTGTTAAGGCATTGGCCCAAATGCCTAAGTATGCAAAATTTTTCAAGGACTTCTTGACTAACAAGAGGAAGTTAGAGGAGAGTGTTTCAGTGATTCTAGATGCTTTGTGCTTGGCAGTGTTGCAAAAGAACATGCCAAACAAGAAGAAAGACCCGAGAAGCTTCATCATTCCGTGTAATATTGGCAATCTAGGTGAAGAAATGACATTGGCGGACTTAGGGGACAGTATCAACGTCATGCCATACACCTTTCAAAAGCTAGGCTTGGGCCTACTCGGATGACTTTACAATTGGTAGACCAAACGGTGAGACATCCAATGGGTATCATTGAAGACGTGCTTGTCAAGTGGACAAGTACATTTTTCGGTTGACTTTGTCGTGCTAGATATCGATGAGGATGCGTGACACGTCCGTATATGCGTGTAAACCACAAGTGCACGGGTGTCAAAGTAATAATCCCAGATAAGTGGGTATCGCATCTATAGAGAGTAGGGAATAAAGACACTTAAGTTATTTTTTAACTAATCTGGAAGATGAATAGTGATAAGTGTGACAAAATATGAAATAACAAAAATAAAAATAACAAGATAGAGGGCACAAGTAAAGGACAAAGTAAGGCAATCGATAAAGATGGGGTACCCTGATATTGATCCTCCTAGGACAATCGTTATAAGTACAAGAACCCTCTGTTATTCTTCCTAATTGATGCAACAATGAGGTGTGGAAATCCTTAATTACATGATCCCAAATCTAAGGTCAACCATGCCTAACTCTATATATGTCCTGGAGGAAAGATTGAATAACCTCTCAACCTCACACTCGCATAGAATTGCAATGAGCTCTAGGGATTCCAAGTGGTAAACCCTATTCCTATGTATAGACCTAACCCTTTGGTCCAGGTGAAAGATCCCTAGCCACAATTAACCCCTATGTGCTAAAATCATTTCAACGCTTCACTCCGTTGCACTCGCAACTAATCCCCAGTGGAAGGTCATCCCTTAGCCCTTTCACTCTACTATGGCTGCAAAGAACTCTTGGAATGTAGAGATAGGATAGATCACACCAGAGGGGAAAGGGGACGCTCTGCTACCTCTCGACTCACCCTCTCAACCCTCTCCAATCTAGCTTTGTCTAACTCTCATGGTGTGTCACTCACTCACAAGAGTTACCAAGAAGAACTCTCAACCCTAGTGTAACTCTGGGGGAGTATTTATACAATCAAGTCTCCAAGATTAGAACTCATTGATAAGTGTTTGTGCAATAAGAATACGAAGTGTTCTTTCCTTGTGTTGAGCATTACTTTTCTCAGGTTTTAAGGCTAATATGTATGTATTTATGTTACCTTCATGCAGGTAGGGTTGTGAGGCTGAATATGAAAGAAATAAGCCAATGTAGGTCATAAATGCACCAAATTGGAGGAAATCTTGCTAAGGTTCAAACGCGAAGACATAGGTCGGGTTTGAGATACGGGAATGTGTGCCAACCTCCTCGTATTCAAGCTAGTACAACTCTATTTGGAGGGGCACAAGGGCAGTCACATTCAAGCATTCTGACTTGTGCATATAGAATAAGATCTCCACCAACATGTCCGTTATTAAAGAAGCAAAGCGATCCATGACATAAACGTTTGCCCGTTTGTGTTACCTCGATAAAAGCATGGATTCAGGAGTATTTCAGGCTGGTAAAGTAGTAGGTACTGTAGCAAGAATACTGTAGCAGCACTGATCACAGCCGATCGAGAAAACAGGAAAATAGAGAATCCACACGGGTGTGTGGAAATTCCACATGCCCGTGTGAAAAATCCACAGGGTCGCTAACACGGGCGTTTGAATTCCCGATTCCAGCCCTTTAAAAGTTGATTTCAGCCCCGATTTCAGTATTCTTTTCTCTATCTTTTCCCCAACTTGAGAGAGGACTGCGGCTAGGGTTTCGAGAGGTATTGGCTACCGCTTTGGAGAGGTTCTACGGCTCTGACATCATGTACAGTTTGGAAGAAAGTTAGTGGAAGAGCTTTCGTCGGCACCGATCCGGCGAGGTGTATCCTAGGCCGGACAAAGGAACCCTTGTGACGAGTAGAGGACTCTCCACAAGACCATCGCCATGACTAACAAGGGGGTTTTCAATGGATGCTTTGTTTTTACATTCGATTTCATTGATTGTATCTATCTCCATGGAGAGCTAAACCCCTAGTGGGTACTTTGGTATTTGTGAACCCTAGGATGTATTCATTTCATCAATTCTCTTTATTATGCTTCCAATTAACTAATGTTTATTGTGAGTTCCAATCTTGTATGCTTGATTGTATGAATACTCCCCTTGGGTGACACTAGGGTTGAGAGTTCTTCTTGGTAACTCTTGTGAGTGAGTGACACACCATGAGAGTTATACAAAACTAGATTGGAGAGGGTTGAGAGGGTGAGTCGAGAGGTAGCGGAGCGTCCCCATTCCGCTCTGGTGTGATCTATCATACCTCCACGTTCCAAGAGTTCTTTGCGGCCATAGTAGAGTGAATGGGATAAGGGATGACCTTCCGCAAGGGCTAAGTTGCGAGTGCAACAGAGTGAAGCATTGAAGTGATTTTCACATCTAGGGCTTAATTGTGGCTAGGGATCTTTAACTTGGACCAAAGTGTTAGGTCTATACATAGGAATAGGGTTTATCATTTGGAATCCCTAGTTCTCATTGCAATTCTATACGAGTGCGAGGTGTTGAGATTGTTTAATTTCATCTAAAGGACATGTATAGAGTTAGGCATGGTTGACCTTAGATTTGGGACTATGCAATTAAGAATTTAAACGACTCACTATTGCATTAATTAGGAAGCATAATAGAGGTTTCTTGCAGTTAAACCAATTGTTTTAGGCAGAACAATATCCGGGTACCCCATCTTTATCGATTGCCTTACCTTCTCCTTTACTTGTACTCTCTTTCTTGTTGTTTTTACTTTTGAGAATTGAATCTTGTCACACATATCACTATTCATCTTCCACATTATTTAAGAAACAACTTAAGTGTCTTTATTCCCTACACTCTGTGAATAAGATACCCACTCATCTGGGATTATTACTTTGACACACGTGCACTTGCGGTGTACACGCATATTTGGTCGTGTCACTCACAATATACATCAATTAATTAAAAGCATAATAAAGAGATTCAATGAAACGAATACATCTTAGGGTTCACAAATACCCAAGTACCCACTAGGGGTTTAGCTCTCCATGGAGCTAGACATAATCAATGAAATCAAATGTAAAAACAAAGCATCCATAAAAACCCCCTCGTTAGTCATGGTGATGGTCTTGTGGAGAGTCCTCTACTCATCACAAGGGTCCCTTTGTTCGGCCTACGATACACCTCGTTGGATCGGTGCTTACGAAAGCTCTCCCACTAACCTTCTTTCAAACGGCGCGCGATGTCGGAGCCGTAGAACCTCTCCAAAGACCTAGCCAATACCTCTCAAAACCCTAGCCAGTGTCCTCTCTCAAGTTGGGGAAATGATAGAGAAAAGAATGCTGAAATCGGGGCTGAAATCGGCTTTTAAAGGGTTGGAATTGGGAATCCACAAGCCCGTGTGGGAGCCCCTGTGGATTTTTCACACGGGCGTGTGGAATTTCCACATGCCCGTGTGGATTCTCTCGCTTTCCCTATTTTTCTTGGCTTCTAGTAAATAGTCGTCGCAAAGATTTTTTTACTATGTTGTTTTTCTACAATACCCTGCTACAGTATCGGCCTGAAATACTCCAGAATCAACACTTTCGTTGAGGTAACACAAATGGGCACACATTTACATTGTGGATCACCATGCTTCTTTAATAATGGACATATTGGTGGAGATCTTGTTTTATATGCATAAGTCGGAATGCTTGAATGTGACTGCCCTTGTGTCCCTCCAAATAGTTGTGCTAACTCGGATACGAGGAGGTTGGCACACATTCCTGCATCTGGAACCCGACATATGTCTTCGCGTTTGAACCTTAGCAAAATTTTCTCCAAATTAGTACATTATGACCCACATTGGCTTCTTTCTCTCATAATCAGCCTCACAACCCTACCTGCATAAAAGTAATACAAATACACCCATATTAGCGTTAAAACAAGAGAAAAGTAATGCTCAACATAAGGAAAGAACGCTTCGTATTCCTATCGCACAAGCACTTATCAATGCGGATGTACCCTTGATACTTGGGAGGCCGTTTTTGTGGACTTCCAAAGCATTGATTGACATGGACGACGGAGAGATAACATTGAGAGTTGGAGACGACAAGCTCACATACTGCCTTGCTGAAGCCATGTGGCATTCTCTTAATTTCGATGATACTTTGTATTTTCTAGACACTACTGATTAGCTTGTTGATGAATACATTTAGGAAATGTTTAACCCGGATCCATACGAAGGTTTGTTCGACCAAGAGAAGGACAAGGAAGAAGTAATGATTCTTGGTTCGACGGAAGAAATACCATCTACCCCGGGGATCTTGAAGAAGGTGCTCCAGAAGATGAAGAGGGCTTGGAGATACCACCGGAAATGCTCCAAAGCTGTTGGAGGCATGCGTGAACCGAACAAGGTGATTGAACCATTGCTACTGGACCCAAGCCTGATAATTTACCCTCTACCCTCAAGAGATTATGCTCATCATGCTTCCAAGCCAAGGGTAAGAGGGCAACCTTCATCTATGAAGCCCACGTGAGGTAAGACAAGGTACGTCGAGCTTAGTGACGTTAAACACGCACTTCTTGGTAGGCAACCCAAGTGTCTACTATTTCCTTAGTTGGTTAGTTTAGTTTGTTTGCATGAATAAATTGTTGAGTGTTGGTGTTTGATTTTTAGATGCTTGTGCTGTGATTTTATTGTGGGTTTTTAATGTCATCGTGTGCTTTCATGTGAATTTGGCAAAGTTTTGGTCGCTTTAGCTATTTTTCATGTTTTTCGCTGGTATAGATTGCATAGTAGGGCAGGCTTTGAGTGTGTAAACATGTTCAGAAATTTTCTGCAGAGCCTACAGAGTTTTCTAAGGCATCCAGAGAAAACGCACGGGCGTGTGGAATTTCCGCACGCCCGTGGAATTATACTTTGAGCTCATCTAAAGAAGGCACATGGGTGTGGACTCGCCCCTGTGAGCGACCTTGTGATAAACACACGCTTGTGGGTAATTTCCGCACGGGCGTGTGTTTTCCCTACAAAGAGTTAGCGAATTTTCCCAAGAGAGCACAGGGGCGTGGACTCGCTCGTGTGGGCGAACCTGTGACAAATGCACAGGCATGGGTAATTTTCGGATGCCCATGCGGATCTCTCTAGAGTAGCTCTCTCCATTACGAGAAGACACAGGGGCATGTGCTTGCCCCTGTGAGTTGGGCTTGTGCATGTCCACGCCCGTGCGGAATTTCCACACGGGCGTGCGAAACACTTAGAAATTTTTCTCGGATGAGCAGAGAAACCACGGGGGCGTGCGGCTGCCCCTGTAGGTTGGGCACATGGGCGTGGGTATTTTCTGCATGCCCATGCGAGAGAATTCAAAGATAGTGAGTGTTTTCCCGAAAGCACACAGGGGCGTGCATCTGCCCCTGTGAAGCCTTCTTGTGGAGACGCACGAGCATGGGTAATTTCCGCACGACCGTGCGGATGCACAGAATGCTAAGAGGCGTGAGTCCTTTTAAAAGGACTATCATTTCTCTTCTTCCTCAAAACCTCCATTCATCTGAGAGCACTCTTATACTGTTTCCCGACCTTGTATCGCCGATTTGGAAGGATTTTGCTTGTTTTTCCAACCGATTCTAAGTTCTCTCATCTCAATGCATTGGTAAGCCCTATCTTTGATTTTCTTCACAAATTCATGATTTTTATCGATGAAATTAGTTAATAATGCTTCGTTTCTACAATTAGAATGGGTATGTATGCTTAGAATGAAGTTAAAAGTGATTTTACGGTGTATTTTTGGATTTTTGAGGCGCGGCCGTGCGTTTTTCACGCCGCTTGGATCCATACAGGCGTGCGGAAATTCCACACGAGCGTGTGGATTTCTGCAGCATTGCTTAACTGACTTGTTTCATATATTTTCTTTCAAATTTTGCATATTATGGTACCTAGATCAAAGAAACAAGCTGATAAGCGACCGCGAGAGTCATCTCTTGAGTCAGAGGGTATGAGATTCACTATTCCTGAGCACCAGGCTCGTTTTGAGCATCTCTCAAGACTTCGGTTTGGACAGACTCATTTTTTGAACATGAGTATATTAAGAGATCTGCAGCGGGGGGATGAGTTTGCTGACGAGGTCGTGGATCTCGTGTTGGTGGGTGGTTGGAGGCAGTTATTGTCGATTTGAGAGCCAACCATCCGTGAGCTCACATTTGAGGTCCTATCATCTTTTGAGTTCGATAGATCTTACACGTGTTTTGACAGTCTTGACACCATTTAGTTCAGAGCACTTGGACATCACCAGAGCATGAGTATCACACAGTTTTCAGTCCGGCTTGGCTTATATGATGAGGCATTCACAAACACTGAGGAGTATTCTCAGTTACCGACAGATTATCTTTGAGCCTTGACCCCGCAGAGAGCTTACAGAGCGTTATGTGGTCAGGACCAATATGAGCCGGGGGTGTCCAAGGCCACGTGCCTTTCCCGACCTGCGTATCGATATCTATATGGCATCATGAGCAGGTCGGTGAATGGCCGTGGTGATAGCACTGGCATTTTGAGCCGGCAGGAGCTTCTATACTTGTATTTGATGGTGCAACGAATACCGATTCATATAAGGCACATTATCGCTGACTACATTCGATATTGGGGGCAGTATGCTAGATTGGGAGTGATCTTCTCAGGCCCCTACATTCGCGGGGCCGAGAAAACGAGTACTCCTGCTCCCCTGAGCCTAGAGATGATGAGGTTGATGGGCATGGTCCGCAGAGTTTGGACGGGAGTTTATGCATTGGTGCTACCAGCTCCAAAGAGAGTTGAGGATGAGGGTGATGATGTTGAGGCCTCTCAGCATGCTCCTGAGCCTCACCCAGCACCGATGGAGATCGAGGCACCTCCTATGGCAGGGGATCCACCCCCAGTACGCATGTTTTCACCATTTCAAGCCCATGATCATTTTGAGAGTCTCGAGAGTACTGTGGGGGTGATACGGACAGAGGTCGCTGAGGCCCAAGTAGAGATTGCTGAGATTCGGTTTACGTAGACCGCACATCCTACAGAGTTCATGGCACATTTCGACATGTTACAGCGGATTTTAGAGCGAGACGTCACCTCATCATTTTTCCTGTGGCCGAGGACTCCCCCGGCATCTTCAGCACCTCCATCACCTACCCCAGCACCGGTTGACCCACCATGTACTTCATCACCAGCACCAGCAGGAGCATAGGAGCCAGAGGATGACATTAACACTTGATTTGCTTTTTCTTCATTTTTATTACTTCTACAATTATATTTTGGACTTGTACACTCAAAAAGGACTTTCCTTTTGAGTTTATTTTGATTTTGTTGTCTCGAGTTGTATTTAGTGCCTTATCTTTTTATATACTTGAGTTGTTTTTTGTTTTTATTGAGCTATCTCATAGGACGAGTGAAGGCTACCACTCCAATAGAAAGAGCTACCATCTCAAAAGTGTGAAAGCCACCAGACACTTCCGAATATGCGTGTAAACTGCAAGTGCACGAGTGTCGAAGTAATAATTATCCCGGTGAGTTGGTAGTCAAATCCATAGGGAACCAAAATATTAGTATTAACCACTTCTTAGTTATCTAGTCAAAATCAGTAGATGTGATGAAATGAACTAATTGCAAGAGAATTAATAAGAAAGCAAACGAGCAAGAAAACAAGTAAAGGAGATCTCAATCAATAAAGATGAGGTACCCGGAAAATGCTCCCCCTAGGATCTAACATGAAGCTCATGATTCACTAAATGCTTCTAAACTGAGTCTAATGAGTTGAGGTAATCCAAGAACAACCGGCCCTTGCCTCCAAGCCACTGGTACTAGTCCCCTACAAGGTCCCCACGGAGAAATCACTCAATCTCAACACCTCACACCCCATATGACCGCAATACGCTCTAGGGACACCTAAGAATGAAACCGATTCCTAAAGATAGATCCAACCCTAATTCCCGGCGAAGGATCTCTAACCCCCTACAAGGTCTCGGCAGAGAAATCTCTCAATCTCACACCTCACACCAAATATGGTTGCAAAGAGTTTAGGGAATACGGAGATAGGAAACACTCAATCGGAATGGAAAGGGGACACTCCACTATCTCATGACTCACCCTCTCAACCCTCTTTAACCTTGAAGTTCTAACTCTAATGGAGACCTCTCTCACATCAAAGTAACACATCATGCGAATCCAATCAACCACAAGGATTAATTAAATAAGCAAGCAATGGGAATACAAGATTAGAACTCAAATCAACTCGGATTGAATAGAAACATAAAGCAAATCATTACAAAAACATAGATCCTAGGGTTCACATGCCCAAATACCTACTAAGGTTTAGCCCTCCATGGAGAAAGTTACAAAACAATGATTATTACAATGAAAAGCAATGAAAACCATGAAGTAAAATCCCCATAAATTCGTGATGATGGCCTTGATTCGCTGAAGGCTCCCTCTATGCTATGACGGAGAGAAGATCGATCAAAGTTGGTGATGGAAGCCCTCCAATATCGCCAAAGACCTCCTCCAAAACCCTAGCCACCTTGACTTCAAAGTGCTCGCCAAAACCCGCGCCAAAAGTCTCTCCAAAATAGGGCAAACGGCCTATTTAAAGACCAAAACCACGCCTGTCATGTGCCCTCACGCGCCCATGTGGATTTTCCACGCGGCCGCGTGGGCTGCAGGAATTTCCACTCGGGCGCGTGAACAGTAATTTTGCTACAATACTACTACAGTGATCCCCGAACACTCTTATCTTGAGGCCACATGTCCGGGCACACGTCCATGTGGTAGGCTATAAAACTTTTCTTCATCGACATATCTTTGACAGGTCTTGCAATCTTCACAAAGAGAAAGAATATGAAGATGTGGCTGCCTTTGTGCCCTTCCAACTAGTGAATTGACTTGAATCTTCTTGGAAGTTGGCACACATCTCCATGTTTATGAAGTCCTCTCATGTCTTGGTCCTCGAATTGAACAAGAACTCCCAACATTGTGTCTTTATAGCCTATCTTTGCTTCCTTTTTACTCTTCAAGGCATTCACAACCTATATGCATAAAAGAACACCAAATACACAATATGAGACATAAATCATGGTAAAAATGATGCTCAATGCATGTTAAACATATATAAAAATATGTCTACTTAAGCACTTATCAAACTCCCCCACACTTAAGTCCTTTCTTGTCCTCAAGTAAAATTAAACATTAAACTCATGGAAAGAAAAGAGAAGTGCTTGGCCTTAGGTTCACTAAAAGAGTACAAGAATAAAATTCTACTGTCATGGAGAGAGTCAAACACTAGATAAAACAATCAATGCTCTAGCAAATAATCCAATAAAAAATGAAAGTGATAAAATCCGAATGCGTGTGTGTGTGAAAAACTCAACTCATGTCAACACTATGTCCACTACCAAGTTCATATTAACATGGGACTTATTTATAAACACAAAGAATAGGTAGTAGCTTCACACAACCTCCAAGGTAGTCCTTTCCCAAGATGCCTCCTGAGTGGCTTTCACACTTTAGAGGTGGTAGCGCTTTCTACCAAGGATGGTAGCTTTCACACATACCAGGAGATAGCTCTTTCTCTCATTAGGGCATAATAAGTATCCGACTTATGAGAGTAGCTACATACATCATGGGTGGTAGCTCTTTCCACCCCTTATGTACAAACAAAAAACAATTTCCAATTCATTTTTTTTCAAATAAAAACTAGCACACTAAAGTCCCAAACATAATGAACTAGAGTTTTCATAGGTCTAATGAGCGAGAAAAGTGCACAAAGAGCAATCGGGCAAAAATATTCAATAGAATTGGATGAAAAGTAGAGCATGATAAAATCCATGTTTATAACCTCCAAAAACTAAGAATTAAACTCTTAACCCTAAGGTGAACCTTCATTGGCAACAAGAGCATGCTCATGAAAACACAAGTAAAAGTCATGTATAAGGTGAACCTTTCCCCACACTTAAGATGTACATTGTCCTCAATGTATGCATGCAAGAACAATAAAAATAATAGCAATGGAAGCATAATGTGTGTGGGAATGCCAGTAAAACAATACTACCCTGAACGTCTCATTAATCGTTTGGTGAAGTCTAACTCATGGGCGTCTTGTATAGATTGTGAAGCTCACACGACCATGTGACAACATCACATGATCATGTCTATGACTAAAAACACCATCAACATCACTCTCAAGGCCATGCACTTGCGGAATATATGGGGTTCAGTGAAGCTCAAAAAAATGTAAAAGAAAATACGAGTTCAGACAAATAACATAATAGAGCATATACTCGCACAAAGAAAGACAAGAAGATAACTCTCGGAATGTGAAGCCTTTTACGGTACAAAAAGCCTAAATACTACTAACAAAGCAACTAAGAGCAAGAAACTAAAATAATAGTCTCATGAGGTGTGGCGCCTCAGCGTCGATGTCTGGAGGCAGTGCTAGTCTTGGCTGCGAGGCGGATGAGACCTCCTCATCAAGAGTCTGCTGAATACGATCAAGACACTCCAGAATCCGTGCCTGGTTCTCAAGGATGGTAGCAACTGCAGCCTCGAGTCGGGCCAGACGCTCGTGAACTTGAGGGAAAGATGACTCAACATCGGCTGATGCTACTGGAGCTGCCTCGGTGACTATGGGCTCGGATGCATGTGGTGCCTCTGTAGCATCAACAAGCTCCTCATCGTCCCCAGATGACGATTCTACTAGTGTATATCCGCCCGAGCCTGTACGTCTCACAATGCCCATCAAACGGAGAGTAGCCAAAACCAATGGTGCCGGACTACTAACTCTCTCCTCGCCTCTGACAGAGCGGATAAGACCCATCTTGAACATAAGACGAGTAATGTAGGGTCCTGCAAACAATGCTCCCAATCATAAATATTCACTCTGATGATGAAAGTAGTCGACAACCACATATCCTAAGTGGAGAGGGACTCCATGGACCATGGAGTGGAGATACGAAAGATCCGTCTGCAGTGAACCCGGTACCATCCCCCGACCTGTCACGGACCTGCTAAGAATAGCATGGATGTACCTGTGTGCTAGTCAAGTAAGCAATGAGGCCTTAGACTGGCCTGCAGAATACTAACGACCACCGCATAGATCATGGAAGACCTGGCCCGGAGTGAGATTATAAGGATAATCGGTGAGGAGCTCAGTGTACTTGATAGTATCAGTATAGTTCTTATCGTATAATCCGAGATATATCGAGAACTGGGTCAAAGACATCCTATGCGGCTGACCAAAAGCGCAGAAACGAATGGCTTTGGAAACGTCAAAAGTGATAGCAATTGTGTCACGATCAAAAGAAAATGAGGAAAGAACTTCCAAGGTGATGTCTCGCCTGAAGGGCTACTGAATGGAGAATAATCGGTCCAAACCCCCCACACTAACAAGTGCCCTGACCTCCTCAGCAAGACCAATGTCCTCTAGTGTATCCCAGTCGATAAAACGCGACTATCCAATCTTGAGTCTTTCGGGCGCTCAAACCGCTGGCGATGAGCGGGGTCGATGGGAATTCGATTACCGGTGGTGGGGTTGGCTCCCTACCATGGCGAGAATGTTTCTGGGCTAACCTCTTGGTCCGTGAGGCCATAATCTGCAAAGAAATTAGTTAAAAACATCAGTTCGGCATGAAGGCGGTGGCTCGGGCACCACATGCGCAGAAACGAGCAGGGGAAAAAGCAGGGGCCAAGCGGCATTTGTTCGAGATGCAGCGCCAGCACACCCTGACCCGCAGCAGTCACGTGGGCTGGCACGGGCAGCGTGCTCTCGACCCAAGGTCCCAGCGCCCACGTGGCCTGCGGCCTGACCCGCAGCGGTCGGCGTGGGCACCGGACTCCGGAGTTTTGGCTGGAGTTGGGATCCGACGCCTCATACAAATCATTCTCATACATTGAATAAGTTTCTAGCATGATTCCCTATAAGAACTATCATAAAAATACCATGAAAACTCCATGAAAATGACCTTGAAGAACATGGAAAGGGTGGAAGGGAGTGAAGGCTTACCGGAGCAAATCGGAGAAGAAAACTCGGTGTAAACTACGGCAAATTACCTCTAATCCTCTAAAGAGTTGAAAACAATTGGTTTTAGAGATCAAAACTCGAGTTTTATAGGAGTGCAAGGTGGAAGATGAAAGGGTTCTTTGAAAATGGAAGATGATGAATAGTGCCTCTTCATATTCTTATAGGCACATGGGGGTGTGGATTTTTCACACCCCTGCATGGGTACTGTATACGGCCGTGTGGACTACAAAATTTCTGCAAACAGTCCAGAAAGTGCTGGAAACTCCAAATTAACACCAATTTTTCAACATTAAACATCAAATTCACCCTAAACCATGTTATACACAAAAACAACAATTCAAATCACGATTCACAAAAAAACACGGTGACCAACAAAAATTAATCAAGACACACACTCATGAATTTTATTTCTGCGAAATTTAAATTTTGAGTCTAAAAAAACTAATTAAAAAGGTTGGGTTGCCTCCCAAGAAGCGCTTGTTTAACGTCACTTAGCTTGACGTACCTGTTTTTACCTCATAGTGGCTCATAATGGTGAAAAACCACCTTCCTAGCGATCTCCACATCCCCTTCGAAGTAAGGCTTCAATCTATGCCCATTTACCTTGAATGTTCCTTTCTCCGGGTGAGTGATCTTAATTGCACCATGTGGAGATACTTGAGTAATCTCATATGGACCTGACATCTTGATTTCAGTTTTCCCGGAAACAACTTCAACCGAGAATTGAAGACTAACACTCGGTCATCCACTTTGAAATCCTTGTGCAGTCTAATATGTTTGTCATGCCATGAACGAATTCTTTCTTTGTAGATTCGTGCATTTTCATAGGCTCTTAATCTCCACTCATCTAACTCATTCAATTGTAACTTTCTTTGGTCACCGGCCCGTGCAAGACTGAAATTCATTGCTTTAATTGCCCAATATGCCTTGTGTTCAAGCTCTACCGGTAAATGACATCCTTTTCAATAAACAAGGTTATACGGCGAGGTTTCCACCGGAGTTTTATATGCTGTCCGATATGCCCATAATGTATCATCCAATCTTTTTGACCAATCCTTCTGACTATGCTCCACTGACTTTGATAAAATTCTCTTCAATTCTCGATTGGTTACCTCCACTTGCCCACTTCTTTGTGGATGATATGGTGTGGCAAGAGGATGGCTCACAACGTATCTTTTCAGAATTTTATCAAATTGGGCATTGCAAAAATGCGTCCCCCGATCACTTATGATGATTCTAGGGGTTCCGAAATGAGTGAACAATCTCTTGCGGAATTTGATTACTGCTCTAGCATCATTTGTAGGGAGAGCTTGAGCCTCCACCGACTTAGACATATAGTCCACGGCGACCAATATATAATGATTCCCATTGGAGCTAGGGAATGGCCCTATAAAGTCGATGCCTGATAAGTGCTTCTGCGATATGAATGCGAAGCGTTCTTTCCTTATGTTGAGCATTGCTTTTATCGTGGTTTTACACTAATATGTGTGTTTTTATGTTACTTTTATGCAGGTAGGGTTGTGAAACCAATTATGAAGGAAAGAAGCCAATGTGGATCACAATGCACCGATTTTGGAGGAAATCTTGCTAAAGTTCAAAAACGAAGATATAAGTCGGGTGCGAGATGCTAGAGTGTGCCAACCTCCCCGTATTTGATTTTGCAGAACCATTTGGAGGGGAACAAGGGCAGTCACACTCAAGCACTCCGACTTATGCACATAGAACAAGATTTCCATCAACTTATCCGTCATTGAAGAAGCAAAGCGATCCACGGCATAAACGTGTGCCCGATTATGTTACCTCGATGAAAAGTGGATTCGAGAGTATTTTTGGCAGAGTACTGTAGCAAATCAATGTAGTAAACACTGTTCACAGCCGGCCGAAAATGACACTTTCAGAGAATCCGCACGGGCATGTGGAAATTACCCACGCCCGTACGGAAATTCCACAGGGGTGTGTGGATTCTCGATTCCAGCCCTATTTAAAGCCGATTCAACCCCAATTTCAGCATTCTTTTCTCCATCTTTTCCCCAACTTGAGAGAGGGTTTCGGCTAGGGTTTGGAGAGGTATTGGCTAGGGTTTTGGAGAGGTTCTATCGCTCTAACATCGTCATTACTTTGGAAGAAGATTGGTAGGGAAGCTTCCGTCGAGCGTATCCTATACCGGACAAGGGAATCCTTGGACAACGAGTAGAGGACCTTCCACAAGACCATCGACATGACTATCGAGGGGGTTTCTCTATGGATTCATTGCTTTTACATTCTATTTCTTAGATTGTACTTAGCTCAATGGAGAGCTGAACCCCTAGTAGGTACTTGGGTATTTGTGAACCCTAGGATGTATTTGTTTCATTGAATCTCTTTATTATGCTTTCAATTAATTGATGTTTGTTGTGAGTTCCAACTTTGAATGCTTGATTGTATGAACATTTCCCCTAGAGTCACACTAGGGTTGAGAGTTCTCATTGGTAACCTTGTGAGTGAGTGACACACCACGAGTGTTAGACAAAGGTAGGTTGGAGAGGGTTGAGAGGATGAATCGAGAGGTACAGGAGCGTCCCCTTTCCCCTCCGACGTGATAGATTCTACCTCCGTTCCTCGAGTTCTTTGCGGCCATAATAGAGTGAATGGTCTAAGGGATGACCCTCCGCTGGGGCTTAGTTTCGCGTGCAACGGAGTGAAGCGTTGAGGTGATCTTACTATCTAGGGCTTAATCGTGGTTTGGGACCTTCCACCTGGACCAAAGGGTTAGGTCTATTATTAGGAAGAGATTTATCACTTAGAATCCCTAGAGCTCATTGCAACTCTATTCGAGTGCAAGGTTGAGAGGTTATCTAATCTTTCTTCTGGGACATGTATAGAGTTAGGCATAGTTGACCTTAGATTTAGGACTATGTATTGAAGGATTTCCACGACTCAGCATTGCATTGATTAGGAAGCATAATAGAGGGTTCTTGCACTTGAAACGATTGTCCTAGGTGGATCATTATCCGAGTAGCCCATCTTTATCGATTGCCTTACCTCCTCCTTTACTCATGCTCTCTTACTTGTTGTTTTTACTTTTGAGAATTGAATCATTATCACACTTATCACAACTGATCCTTCACATAGATAAGAAGCGGATTAAGTGTTTTTATTCCCTACTCCCTGTGGATTCGATACCTGCTCATCCGGGATTATTACTTCGACAAACCCGTGCACTTGTGGGATATACGCAAGGGGATCTTGTCAAGCTTTTGGAGCCGTTGCCGGGGAGTAGGCGTTTAGAGATACTTTTCACTTTGTTTTCTTAGCTATTTACCATTCATTCTATTTCACACTTTCTTATTCTTCCATTATTCTCATTTTTTTTTCTTTTGTTGTATCTTACTTTTTCTTGCAAGAAGCTTAAATGATGATTGATCCACTTGTTGCTCTATATTTTCAGGTCGAAGCAGTCACTAAAAAAATGATAGAATTGTGACTTCATGACAACAAAGCATTCCATGTTACAACGCATATCATCCAATTGAAGTGGGCTACCCAAACTTATTATGGAATAATGGTGGACAACATTGGGAGGCACCTCAAGAGGAATGCCACAAGGGTGAGATACTCGGAGAGGATGCACTTTAGTTAGAAAGAGTATTAGCTAACTTTATTGAAGCATCCGATGTTTGCATCCAAAATATGGAGACCACACGAAGATGTCATGAAGCCTCCTATAAAAACCTTGAGTATCAATTAGGAGGTATACTTGACACACTCTCCAAGGACCAACAAGTATTTAAGCAAGCAAGTCAAGTTCCTTATAGAGAAGATGTGGTAGTGAATGACAATGAAGAAGTGGGGCGGAACGAGTATGATGTTGTCGAGATTGAGAGTATACATGAAGAACCATTCATTCAATGTGATGATTGTTTGAGTGGACAATATGATTGTGAGCAAGAAATGATGCAAGGAGAGTTGGCGAAGACAGATTCTTTCCAAGTTGAAATTGAAGAAGAAGCAACTCCTAAGGTAATGGAACACGCATCTTTCTTTGGGATTGATCAATTCATAAATTGTAAGAAAAAGATTTTGGTTTTGGAAGAAGACGTGGGTAGGAGATTGAAGCCATCCAATTACCCACCTGTGCTAAGTTTGGACAATTCCCAACCCAAATTGTTTCCTTGGAGGCCAAAGGTAAGATGGTTGGACTCTCCAACATATATTCCACACCGGCAAGCAAATTTTTGGTTTAAGGGAAGTAGCTATGCAATGTCTAGTTGGGAGGAACATACTCTTTTCAAGCCTCCATAAGGTAAAGAAGAGGTACGTTTTCTAGTGTCTAGTTTAGTGCTTGCATGAATAAGAGCTTGAGTGTTGGTGTTTTGATTCTTATATGCCATTGCTATGCTTTTCTTGTGCACCGTTGGTGTCATCTTGTGCTTTCATGTGTTTTGGTGAAGTTTTGGTAGTTTGAGCTATTTCTCATGTTTTTCACTGGTAAAACTTGCATATTAGAGGGCAGAGCTCTGAATGTGTAAACATGTTTAGAAATTTTCTGCGAGCACTGTAGAATTTTTCTAAGGCATCGAGAGAAAATGCGCAGGCGTGTGGAATTTTTCGCGCCCGGTGGATTTGTATTGTGAGACTCATCCGAGGAAGGCACAGGGCGTGCAGTGCCCTCGTGAGCGACCATGCGATTTTTGCACGCTCGTGGGTAATTTCCACACGGGCGTATGAATTCCTGCAGAGTGTGGCAGATTATCCCCAGAGCACACAGGGGCGTGAACTCGCCCCTGTGGCTGACCTTATGAAAATCGCACGGGCGTGAGTAATTTCCGCACGCCCGTGAGAATCTCTACAGAGGAGCTCTCTCCATACCGAGAAGACACAGGAGCTCTCTCCATGCCCGTGTGGAATTTTCGCACGGGCGTGGGTCTTACTTATAGAATTTTCTTGATTGCATGGAGAGTCCACAGGGGCGTGCGTCTGCCCCTGTGGGTCGGGCACATGGGCGTGGGTAATTTCCACACGCCCGTGTGGATGTACAGAAATGCTAGAACCACAGGTTTTCTTTCAAATCTTTTCGGGTTTCTTCATCTTTTCATCCTCAAACGTTTTGAGAACACATCCTTGCTCTCTCCTGACCTCTCACCATCGTTTTAGAGGGTTGTTAATTGAGTTTTCTGGCCATTTTCTAGTCTTTCATTCTCATTTTGTCGGTAAGCTTCTCTTTCTCTTTTCTTTGCCAATCTTCATTTGTTTTGCAGCACCAGAGTCATCTTCACCAGCAGCGGAAAAAGATGTACTAGTTATTGACACCGACACTTGAGGCGTCTTTACCTTCTTTGTTCTTATTTTTCACATTTTATTTTCTGCATTTTATTTTGGATTTGCATACTCATAAAGGATTTTTCTTCTGAATTTATTTTCATTTTGTTGTCTCTAGTTGTATTCATTGCTTTATCGTTTGTATAATCGAGTTGTTTTTGTTTTATTGAGCTTCACTAAACCCCCTCGTATATGCGTGCAGATGGTCTTGTCATTTGAGAATTGAGACTTTGTCATGGGCACGGCCAAAGTGCTTTGGCACTTGACCGTGTGAGCTTCAGAACCCGTTGGAACACTACTCCCAAGGATTTAACTTCATCAAACGCAACACTAGGAGTCAGGGGAGTATTGTTTTGATTGCTTCTCCCACATATATTCTTCATTGATATACATTATGAATGAGCTTGCATGTGTACATTGGGGATAATGTACAACTTAAGTGTGGGGGGAGTTTCATAGTGCACACATCCTTTTTATTGTTCTTGATTGATATACATGCTCACATAGCTAATGGCGGTTCACCTTAGTTGCAATGATTGTATTCCTGAGTTTAGGAGAATTTTTAACATTGAATATCTTCATGCTCTAGTTTTATTTGAATTTTTAGGAATTTTTGCCCGAATTACACTTAGCGCACTACTCATTCTTTAAACTCTATTGGAAACTCATGTTCGATGTTAAAGGGACTAGTTATAGTTGTTTCTTGTGTTAAATTCTGGAAAAAAAAATATGAATGATGAAAAGAAGGAACGAAATAGTTTTCTTGTTTGTTTTGCATTTTGGGTGGAAAGAGCTACCACCTATGTAGTATGAAGCTACTCTCATAAGTCGGATACTAGTTATGCCCTAATGAGAGAAAGAGCTATCTCATAGGATGAGTGAAAGCTACCACTCCGGTAGAAAGGGCTACCACCTCGAAAGTGTGAAAGCCACCTTAGCGGCCGCTCGGGAAAGGGCTACCTTAGAGAATGTGTGAAGCTACTACCATCTTTAAATTTTTGTTACTTTCTTGCTGTAGATAAATAAGTCCCTTATACTTAGAGCTTTGAGGAGTATACCTTGGGTTGACTTGAGTGAGTCCACACACTTTCACGATTTCGGGTTTGTTGTCCTTTTTTATTCAAGTTTTTAACTAGAGCTTCGATCTTTCATATTTAGTGTTGAAATTTCCCTTACTTATAGAATGCTCTCTTTGTATACTTTGGTGAACCTTTCTTCATTGATGCACAAAATGTCTAATTTTTTCTTGAGGACAAGCAAAAGCTTAAGTGTGGGGGAGTTTGATAAATGCTTGTGCGATATGAATGTGAAGCGTTCTTTCCTTATGTTGAGCATTCCTTTTCTCGAATTTTACACTAATATGTGTGTTTTTATGTTACTTTTATGCAGGTAGGGTTGTGAAACCAATTATGAAGGAAAGAAGCCAATGCGGATCACAATGCACCGATTTTGGAGGAAATCTTTCTAAAGTTCAAAAGCGAAGATATAAGTCGGGTGCGAGATGCTAGAGTGTGCCAACCTCCCCGTATTTGACTTTGCAGAACCACTTGGAGGGGAACAAGGGCAGTCACACTCAAGCACTCCGACTTATGCACATAGAACAAGATTTCCATCTATTTATCCGTCATTGAAGAAGCAAAGCGATCCACGGCATAAACGTGTGCCCGTTTATGTTACCTCGATGAAAAGTGGATTCGGGAGTATTTTTTTGGCGAGTCTTTATGGCGAGTCTTGTAACAAATCAACGTAGTAAGCATTGTTCATAGCCGGCGAAAATAGCGAGTTTCAGAGAATCCGCAGCGAGCATGTGAAAATTACCCCGCCGTGCGAAAATTCCACGAGGGCGTGTGTATTCCCGATTCGACCCTATTTAAAAAGGCGATTCAGCACCGATTTCAGCATTCTTTTCTCCATATTTTCCGCAACTTGAGAGAGGGTTTCGGCTAGGGTTTGGAAAGGTATTGGCTAGGGTTTTGGAGAGGTTCTATGGCTTCGACATTGTCATTGCTTTGGAAGAAGGTTGGTAGGGGAGCTTCCGTCAAGGCGTATCATATACCAGACAAGGGAATCCTTGGACGACGAGTAGAGGACCTTCCACAAGACCATTGACACGACTATTGAGGGGGTTTCTTTATGGATTCATTGCTTTTACATTCTATTTCTTTGATTGTACTTAGCTCAATGGAGAGCTGAACCCCTAGTGGGTACTTGGGTATTTGGGAACCCTACGATATATTTGTTTCATTGAATCTCTTTATTATGCTTTCAATTAATTGATGTTTGTTGTGAGTTCCAACCTTGAATGCTTGATTGTATGAACATTTCCCCTAGAGTGACACTAGGGATGAGAGTTCTCATTGGTAACCTTGTGAGAGAGTGACACACCACGAGCGTTAGACAAAGCTAGGTTAGAGAGGGTTGAGAGGGTGAGTCGAGAGGTACAGGAGCGTCCCCTTTCCCCTCCGACATGATAGATTCTACCTCCGTTCCTCGAGTTCTTTGCGGCCATAATAGAGTGAATGGTCTAAGGGATGACCCTCCGCTGAGGCTTAGTTGAGCTTGCAACAGAGTAAAGCGTTGAGGTGATCTTAGTATGTAGGGCTTGATCGTGGTTTGGGACCTTCCACCTGGACCAAAGGGGTAGTTCTATAATTAGGAAGAGATTTATCAAATAAAATCCCAAGAGCTCATTGCAACTCTATTCGAGTTCGAGGTTGAGAGGTTATCTAATCTTTACTCTGGGATATGTATAGAGTTAGGCATAGTTGACCTTAGATATAGGACTATGTATTTAAGGATTTCCACGACTCACCATTGTATTGATTAGGAAGCATAATAGAGGGTTCTTGCACTTGAAATGATTGTCCTAGGCGGATCATTATCCGAGTACCCCATCTTTATCGATTGTCTTACCTCCTCCTTTACTCGTGCTCTCTTACTTGTTGTTTTTACTTTTGAGAATTGAATCATTGTCACACTTATCACTACTGATCCTTCATATAGCTAAGAAGCGGATTAAGTGTTTTTATTCCCTACTCCCTGTGGATTCGATACCCGCTCATCTGGGATTGTTACTTCGACAAACCCGTGCACTTGTGGGATATACGAAAGGGGATCTTGTCAATGCCCCACACATCAAAAACCTCACAAAACTGCATTAGCTTTTGCGGCATCTCATCCCGCCTAGACAAATTTCCTACTTGTTGACAACTATCGCAACTTTGCACAAATTGTCTTGCGTCTTGGAATAACGCTTGCATAATAAATTGGCTGGAAATATTTATCTTTTCTCTGCCCCAAAACAACCCCCACGGCATGATCACTAGCATCACACATAAGTTCCAAAGGGAGACTCCAATCCGGTGAGATGATGATAGGTGTTTGTACGAGTTTTTCTATTAACAAGTTAAAAGCAAGCGAGCACTCTTTATTGAACTCAAATGGGGTGTCTTTGTCGAACAACTTGGTCATTGGTTGAGAAATTTTGGAGAAATCTTTAATGAATCAACGATAGAAACCTGCATGCCCCAAGAAACTTCTAATTGCCTTGACATTGGTTGGAGGAGGTAGTTTTTCAATAGTTTCGATTTTTGCCCGATCAACCTCAATTCCTTGGCTAGTAATTTTATGACCAAGGACGATCCCCTCTTGGACCATGAAATAACACTTCTCCCAATTTAGAACTAAATGCGTCTCTTGACACAACATAAGTACTTTCTCAAGATTCTTCAAGCATGCCTCAAAAGAATTCTCAAATACCGAAAAGTCATCCATGAAGACCTCCATTATATATTCTAACAAGTCATCAAAGATGGCCATCATACATCTTTGGAAATTGGCCGGTGCGTTGCAAAGTCCAAAGGGCATCCTTCTATAAGCGAAAGTACCAAAAGGACAAGTAAAAGTTGTTTTCTCTTGATCTTCTGGAGCAATTGGGATTTGAAAATATCCCAACATACCATCTAGAAAACAATAAAATTTGTGGCCTGCTAGTCGCTCCAACATTTGGTTAATGAATGGCAATGGAAAATGATCCTTTCTTGTGGCATCATTCAACCTCCGATAATCAATGCAAACGCGCCATCCTGTGACCGTTCTTGTCGGAATTAACCCATTTTGCTCATTTTTCACCACTATCATACCACCTTTCTTCTGTACCGCTTGTGTCGGGCTCACCCACGCGCTATCCAAAATGGGATAAATAATTCCTGCGTTAAGGAGCTTTACCACCTCTGCTTTTACCACTTCTTTCATGTTTGGGTTCAGTCTTCGTTGAGATTGAATTATAGTTTTGTAATTATCTTCCATCAAAATCTTGTGAGTGCAAAATGAGGGGTTGATTCCCTTGATATCTGAAATTTTCCAAGCTATGGCTGTTTTGTGCAACTTTAGCATAGCAACCAGCTGCTCTTTTTGCTCAAAAGAAAGACTTGAAGCTATGATCACCGGCAATTTTGATCCTTCGGCTAGAAAAGCATACTCCAAGTGTTCCAGTAATGCTTTTAGCTATAACTCGGGAGGTTTTCCACTGAAGGTCGTAGCCGATTTGCTTGTTTTCTATCAATTTCTTCAAACCCCTTCGAAGTTTCCTCTAACTCTTCCTCGAGTACCCCACGTTCCGAGTTGTTTACCCCAAGGATATCCAAGCTATCTTCATCTTCCACTTGATTACTCAACCCACACACCTCAATTGATGTGATTGACTCGATACAAATTTTTACTTCATCTTCTTAAACTTCTTCTTCGGATCCACACCCAACAAATTCCGTTGTGAATGCCATTGAAAAAGATGAAGGAGTTGCCTCCGACTGAAATTCAGCCTCATTCCCAAAGGATGTAAACACAGATTTTTCAATAATTCCAACAACGTTGATAATTCAGAACCTTGATATTGCATTCCACTCTCTTTACTCATCATGTGTGGCTCAACTCTCCTGATAAGTTCTTGTGTGATATTAATGCGAAGCATTCTTTCCTTATGTTGAGCATTATTCTTGGGTTTTTACACTAATATGTGTGTTGTTATGTTACTTTTGTGCAGGTAGGGTTGTGAGGCCAAGTATGAAGGAAAGAAGCCAATGTGGATCATAATGCACCGATTTTGGAGGAAATCTTGCTAAGGTTCGAACGCGAAGACATAGGTCGGGTGCGAGATGCTAGAGTGTGTGCCAACCTCCTCGTATTTGAGTTAGCACAACCATTTGGAGGGGCACAAGGGCAGTCACACTCAAGCATTCCGACTTATGCACATAGAACAAGAGCTCCACAAACTTGTCTATCATTGAAGAAGCATTACCCGTTTGCGTTACCCCGATGAAAGCATTGAAGAAGCAAAGTACTGTAGCAGCAATGTTCACAGCCAGCCGAGAAAATAGGAATTCAGAGAATCCACACGGGCGTGCGGAAATTATACACGGTCGTGTGGAAATTCCACATGGGCGTGTGAAAAGTCCATAGGCCCATGTGGTCGCCCGATTCTAGCCCAATTTAAAGCCGATTCAGCCCTGATTTAAGCATTCGCTTCTCCATCTTTTCCCCAACTTGAGAGAGGGCTTTGGCTAGGGTTTTGAGGGGTATTAGCTTGGGTTTTAGAGAGGTTTTACGGCTCCGACATCATCATTCCTTAGGAAGAAGGCTGGTAGGAGAGCTTTCTTTGAGACGTATCCTATACCGGATGAGGAAATCCTTGGATGACGAGTAGAGGACTCTCCACAAGACCATGGACACGACCATCGAGGGGGATTCTCTATGGATTCATTGCTTTTACATTCTATTTCTTTGATTGTACTTAGCTTCGTGGAGAGCTAAACCCCTAGTGGGTACTTGGATATTTGTGAACCCTAGGATGTATTTGTTTCATTGAATGTGTTTATTATGCTTTCAATTAATTGATGTTTATTATGAGTTCCAACCTTGAATGCTTGATTGTATGAACATTTCCCCTAGAGTGACACTAGGGTTGAGAGGATGAGTCGAGAGATACAGGAGCGCCCCCTTTCCCCTCCGACATGATAGATTCTACCTCCATTCCTCGAGTTCTTTGCGGCCATAATAGAGTGAATGGTCTAAGGAATGAACTTCCCCTGGGGCTTAGTTGCGCGTGCAATGGAGTGAAGCGTTGAGGTGATCTTAGTATCTAGGGCTTAATCGTGGTTAGGGACCTTCCACCTTGACCAAAGGATTAGGTCTATAATTAGGAAGAGATTTATCACTTGGAATCTCTAGAGCTTATTGCAACTCTTTGCAAGTGCGAGGTTGAGAGGTTATCTAATCTCTCCTCCGAGACATGTATAGAGTTAGGTATAGTTGACCTTAGATTTGGGACTATGTAATTAAGGATTTCCACGACTCACCATTGCATTGATTAGGAAGCATAATAGAGGGTTCTTGCACTTGAAACAATTATCCTAGGTGGAGCATTATCCGAGTACCCCATCTTTATCGATTGCCTTACCTCCTCCTTTACTCGTGCTCTCTTACTTGTTGCTTTTACTTTTTAGAATTGAATCATTATCACACTTATCACTATTGATCTTTCACATAGCTAAGAAGCGAATTAAGTGTTTTTATTCCCTATTCCCTGTGGATTCGATACCCGCTCATCCAGGATTATTACTTTCACAAACCCATGCACTTGCGGGATATACGTAAGGGGACCTTGTGAAGTTTTTGGCACCGTTGCCGGGGATTAGGCATTTAGAGATACTTTACACTTTGTTTTCTTAGCTATTTCACCATACATTCTATTTCATATCTTCTTATTCTATCATTTTTCTGACTTTTCCTTATTTCTTTTTTATTGTAGAAAATGATTAACATGTTTGAGTCATTTGACACTATCATGAGAATGGTTGAAAATGTGGAGCATAATGTTCAAACAGTTACATTGCACTACATACCGTGTTATTCTCATCATGAGTAGTATACAACTCAACAGCCAGTAGAAGAATCAATTGAAGAGTACATAGCCAGGATTCAAGGGCAAAACTGTGAATTAGATAATGTGATAAAGCAGTTTAAGAGATCCATGTCAGTGTCAGTGAGTGATCAGTTGGAGGAAAGTGTAGAAAGAATCCTTGCTCAGTTTGATTCTTCCTATGAAGACCAAAGGCAAGAACTCTTTTCAGTAGGAGTTGCTATTTCAAAAGCAGAACTATGTGGAATGGACACATTGATATCCGCTTTAGAGTGTAAAGAAATAGATACCCAGGTGGAAGAAGAGGAGAATAACTGTGAACATGAGGCAAATGATTTTGAGGAGATTGATAGATTAAAAGAGGCCAGCTTGCGCCCATCAATCATTGAACCACCAGAACTTGAGCTCAAAACTCTTCCAGCACATTTGGAATATGCTTTCTTAATGGAGAACTCTAAACTCCCTGTGATTGTAGCTTCAAACTTGTCTGCGGAGCAGAAGGATAAGCTTGTTAGCATGTTGAAAAAGCATAAATCAGCTATTGCAAGGAAGATCTCCGACATTAAGGGTATAAACCTATCATTCTGCACTCATAAGATCCTAATGGAGGATGACTACAAATCTGTGATCAAACCTCAGCGAAGATTGAACCCGAATATGAAGGAGGTTATCAAAGCGGAGGTAATAAAACTTTTGGATGCAGGAATCATCTACCCCATATCCGACAGTAAGTGGGTGAGCCCGACTCAAGTTGTCCCGAAAAAAGGAGGAATGACAATAGTAAAGAATGAAAACAATGAGTTAATCACAACTAGGACAGTTACTGGTTGGCGAGTTTGCATTGATTATAGAAGACTGAATGACGTCACTCGGAAAGATCATTTTCCTTTGCCATTTATTAACCAAATGTTGGAACGTCTAGCTGGACATCATTTCTACTACTTCCTTGATTGCATGTCGGGATATTTTCAAATCCCAATAGCCCCAGAAGATCAGGAAAAAACTACATTTACTTGTCCTTATGGTACTTTTGCTTATAGAAGAATGCCTTTCGGGTTGTGTAACGCCCCTGCAACATTCCAGCACTGCATGACGGCCATTTTTGATGACTTTCTCGAAGATATTATGGAAGCTTTCATGGATGATTTTTCAGTGTTCGGGGACTCTTTCGATGCTTGTTTAAATAATTTGGAAAGGGTATTAGTGAGATGTGAAGAGACGAATCTCATCCTCAACTGGGACAAGTGTCACTTTATGGTGCAAGAAGGCATTGTCCTTGGACATAAGATTTCGAAGGTAGGAATGGAGTTGGATATGGCAAAGATTGAGGTAATTGAAAAGCTTCCTCCACCTACGAATGTGAAAGGAATCCGCAGTTTCTTGGGTCATGCAGGTTTTTACAGAAGGTTCATTAAGGACTTTTCAAAGATCTCTCAACCGTTAACCAAACTCTTAGAGAAGGATACCCTGTTTGATTTCAGAAATGACTGTCTGAATGCATTTAATGTGCTGAAAGAAAAGTTAGTTCAATCACTAATCCTGACAACACCGAAGTGGGATGAGCCGTTCGAAGTAATGTGTGATGCTAGTGATTATGCAGTGGGAGCGGTCTTGGGTCAGAGGAGAAATAAGCAATTTCAACCGATCTATTATGCTAGCAAGACTCTCACAAGTGCACAAGAGAATTACACCACTACTGAAAAGGAATTATTAGCAGTAGTGTTTTCTTTTGATAAATTCAGCCCATATCTCATCCTATCTAATGTCACAATGTTCACAGATCATTCTACACTCCGTTATCTCATGAACAAGGCAGATGCGAAGCAGAGATTGATTCGGTGGATATTGTTGTTGCAAGAATTTGATATGGAAATAAAAGATAAAATGGGGACAGAATCTGGTTGCAGATCATCTGTCGAGATTAGAAGATTGTGAGGGCAAGAACCGGCAAGCAAGGATATTAATGATTTCTTCCCTAAAGAGCTTCTGTATGAGGTACAGACATCAGAATGAAAAGATACTCCATGGTTCCCAGATTTTGCGAATTATCTGTCAGGATGGGTATTGAAGTAAAGTTTAAGCTTTCAACAGAAGAAGAAATTTTTCAGTGACCTTAAGAATTTTTTCTGGGAAGATCCTTACCTCTTCCGTATTTGTGCAGATAAGGTGGTGAGAAGGTGTGTTTCTAGGGAAGGTTGGAACATCATTGCGCATTGTCATTCGAGCCCAGTGGGGGCATTATGCATCAAGTCGAACTGCAGAGAAGGTTTTTAGCCATCGGGTTCTATTGGCCGACCTTATTCCAAGATGTTCATCAATTCATTTTATGATGTGACAGTTGTCAACGGGCGGGAAACTAATCACGAAGAAACGAGATGCCTCAAAATCCTATGCAATTTTACGAGGTGTTTGATGTATGGGGAATTGATTTCATGGGACCATTTCCAAAATCTAATGGCAATCAATACATTCTGGTGGCAATTGATTATGTTTCCAAGTAGGTGGAAGCCCAGGCTCTTCCAACTAATGATGCAAGAACTATGGTAAAGTTTTTGAAGAAGTTATTTACTCGATTTGGAACTCCAAGAATAATCATTAGCGATCGGGGAACCCATTTTTGTAACACACAATTGTCGAAAGTGTTGAAGCGTTATCGAGTTCATCATCATCTTGCTACTCCTTACCATCTGCAAACGAGTGGGAAAGTGGAGGTTACAAACAGAGAGCTCAAGAGAATCTTAACCAAATCAGTGGAGCAAGGGAAACGAGATTGGTCCGAAAGGTTAGATGACAAACTTTGGGCCCATAGAACAGCATACAAAACCCCAATAGGGACCACTCCCTATAATTTAGTGTATGGAAAATCTTGCCATTTACCGGTGGAATTAGAGCACAAAGCATATTGGGCAATTGAAGTGATGAATTTTGACTTGCGCAAATCTGGAGAGCAACGAATATTACATCTCAACGAGTTAGACGAATGGAGGATGAAGGCATATGAGAATGCAAGGATATATAAGGAAAGAATTCGGAAGTGGCATAACAAGCATATTAAGACCCCGAAGGATTTCAAAGCAGGCGATCAGGTGTTATTGTTCAACTCTCGCCTACGTTTATTCCCGGGGAAACTCAAATCAAGGTGGTCTGGTCCATATACCATCACCAAAGTTTCACCTCATGGAGCCATTGAGATTAACCATCCAGAGAAGGGCACATTCAAGGTGAATGGACATAGGTTGAAACCATACTATGGCGGAGAGATTTGTAGTGACAATAGAGAAGTATTTTTTTCTCCATGAACCGCCGTGAGGTAAGGCAAGGTACGTCAAGCTTAGTGACGTTAAACAAGCACTTATTGGGAGGTAACCCAAGTGTTTACTATTTTCTTATCTTCTAGTTTAGTTTGTTTGCATGAATAAATTGTTAAGTGTTGGTGTCTTGATTTTTAGATGCTTGTGCTGAGATTTTCTTGTGAACTTTGCAAATTCATCGTGTGTTTTCAAGTGGAATTTGCAAAGTTATGTCATTTGAGCTTTATTCCATGTTTTTCGCTGGTAAAACTCGCATACTAGGGCAGGCTCTGAGAGTGTAAACATGGTCAGAAATTTTCTGCAGAGCCTGCAGGTTTTTCTAAGGTATCCAGTGAAGATGCACGGGCGTGTGGAATTTCCACACGCCCGTGAATTTATATTGCAAGCTCATCCAGAGAAGACACAGGGGTGTGCGGCTGCCCCTGTGAACGACCATAAGAATATCACACGCCTGTAGGTAATTTCCGCACGGGCGTGTGAATTCCTGCAGAGTTTGGCCGATTATCCCGAGAGCACAAAGGGGTGTGGACTCGCCCCTGTAGGCGACCGTGTGAAACGTACACGGGCGTGGGTAATTTCCACACACCCCTGTAAAATTCTCTAGAGGAGCCCTTTTCATCCCGAGAAGACATAGGGGCGTGTGGGTGCCCTTGTGAGTTGGGCATGTGAATGCCCACGCCCGTGTGGAATTTCCGCACGGGCATGTGGAACACTTAGCGATATTTCTCGGATGTCCAGAGAAGCCACAGGGGCATGCCGCTGCCCCTGTGGGAAGGGTGCACGGTGTGGATATTTTCCGCACGCCCGTGGGAGAGTGTTCAAAGACAATGAGGTGTTTTCTCGAGAGCGCACAGGGGCAAGCGTACGCCCCTATGGCTCTCTCAATGAGGCACACGGGCGTGGGTAATTCCCGCACGCCCGTGTGGATCTCTAGGAATTAAAAGACTGTCTGCTCTCCCAATACATTGGTCACACCTTGTTCCTAAGCTAACCCTAAGTTGCCCAAAGAACATTTTCCAACATTCTCCTGTCCTCTTATTGTTGTCTTTGAATCGATTGATTGTGCATTGTGCAGATTGTATTGGTGTTTAGCTTTAACTCGTCGGTAAGCCTTTGTTTCCTCTCATCACTGATTTCCTTTGAGTCTAGCTGATTACTTGCGATTAAAATGGATAATGCACATCGATTTCTTACTAAAATGGTTATGATTTGTTTTTGAGAAGATCTGGAAGTGAGATGGGAGTGTAGCTGGAAGAATAGCTACAAGGGGTCGAGAAACTAAGGAAAGTGCAACTAGCAGATGACATGGCTAATGGGGTCAAGAAACTATTATTGGTCGGTAGTTGGCACAAATTATTGAATATTTATGACCCTGCTATCCGCTCACTCATGTTAGAGGTGCTTGCTTCATTTGAATTCGACCGCTCTTATGCTCATTTTGATAGTGTCGGCGCTATTCAGTTTAGAGCTTTTGGGCAACACCATAATATGAGCATCACACATTTCTCCACTAGACTTGGTCTATATGATGAGGAGTATACTGAAACTGAGGAGTACGAGAGTCTTCCAATTGACATGTCGGGTTTATCTCCCAAGGAGGCGTATAAAATACTATGTGGTAAGGGGCGATATGAACTAGGAGTGTCTAAGGCTTCATATTTATCTTGACCTAGTTACAGATATCTTCATGCCATCATAAGCAGGTCGGTGAATGGTCGCGATGCTAGCACGGTAGTCATAAACAAGCAAGAACTGCTATACTTATACTCCATGGTTCGGAACGAACCGGTCCATCTGGAGCACATTTTAGCAGAGTATTTGAAGCATCAAGGACAGTATCCCAGACTAGGTGTCATTTTCTTGGGTCCATACATTACTAGACTCATTTTGGGGATGGGTCTACGAGACAAAATCAGCGCAGCTGAGAAGACGATAATATTAGCACCACTTGGATTAGAGACAATGAGGCTCATTGGTTTGGTCAGTAAATATCCAAATGGTGCTTACATGCTGAATATACCATTCGAGGATGAGGGTGATCATGCTAAGGCTTCCCAGCCTATCCCCGAGCCTCAGCTAGCACCGATGGAGACCGAGGCACTTCCGGCGGCAGAGGACGCACCCCCCGTGCGTATGTTTTCACCATCTCGAGCCCATGATCGCTTTGAGAGGCTCGAGAATGCAGTGGGAGTAATACGAGCAGAGATGGCTGAGGCTTGAGCAGAGATTGCCGAGATTAGGGTTTCGTAGGTCACTCATTATACAGAGTTCATGGCACGTTTCGACGTATTACAGCAGATCTTAGAGCAAGTTGTCGCCTCATCATTTGTCTTGCGTCCGAGGACTCCTCAGGCTCCCTCGGCACCTCCAGCATCCCCATCACCTATTCTTGCACCACAGGATCCACCATGTGCGTCTTCACCAGCAGTAGCACCGGAGCCTGAGGGCGACATTGATACTTGACTTTACTTTATTTTACCTTTATGAACTTTATTTTTAGACTTGTTCACTCAGAAAAGATTCTCCTTCTGAGTTTATTTTCATTTTGCATCTCGAGTTGTATTCCTTGCTTTATCTTATATACTCGGGTTGATTTCGTCTTTATTGAGCTTCACTGAACCCCCTCGTGTATGCGTGTAGATAGTCTTGTCATCTGGGGAATTGAGACTTTGTCATGGGCATGACCAAGGTACTTCGGCACTTGGCCGTGTGAGCTTCACAACCCGTCAGAACATTACTCCCAAGGACTTAGCTCCATCAAACGTGACACTAGGAGTCAGGGGAGTATTTTTTTGATTGCTTCTCCCACATATATTCTTCATTAATATATATTTTTTTTTGAGTGAGCTTGAATATGTACATTGGGGACAATGTACAACTTAAGTGTAGGGGGAAGTTTCATAGTGCACACATCCTTTTTATTGTTCTTGATTGATATACATGCTCACATAGCCAATGGCGGTTCACCTTAGTTAGAATGATTGTATTCTTGAGTTTAGGAGAATTTTTAACATTGAATGTTTTCATGCTCTAGTTCTTGCTTGAATTTCTAGGAATTTTTACCCGATTTACACTCAGTGCACTACTTACTCTTTAAACTCTATTGGAAACTCATGTTCAATGTTAAAGGGACTAGTTATAGTTGTGTCTTGTGTTAAATTCTTAAAAAAAAAAGAACAAAATAGTTTTATTGTTTAGTTGTGCTTGTTGGGTGGAAAGAGCTACCACCTATGAAGTATGAAGCTACTCTCATAAGTCAGATACTAGCTATGCCCTAATGAGAGAAAGAGATATATCATAGGATGAGTGAAAGCTACCACTCCGGTAGAAAGAGCTACCACCTCGAAAGTGTAAAAGCCACCTAAGGGCCGCTTAGGAAAGAGCTACCTTAGAGGATGTGTGAAGCTACTACCATCTTTGAAATTATTGTCACTTTTGTAGATAAATACGTCCCTTGTACTTAGAACATTGAGGAGTATACCTTGGGTTGTTTTGAGTGAGTTCACACACGTACATGATTTCGGGTTTGTTGTCCTTTTTATTCAAGTTTTTAGCTAGAGCTTTGATTTTTTGTATTTAATGTTGAAATTTCCCTTACTTGTAGAATGCTCTCTTTGTACACTTTGGGCCACCTAATGACAAGCACTTCCAATATTTCCTTCATCTATGCGTAGAATGTTTAATTTTTACTTGACGACAAGCAAAAGCTTAAGTTTGGGGGTGTTTGATAAGTGCTTGTGTGATATTAATGCGAAGCATTCTTTCCTTATGTTGAGCATTATTCTTCTCAGGTTTTTACACTAATATGTGTGTTTTTATGTTACTTTTGTGCAGGTGGGGTTGTAAGGCCGAGTATGAAGGAAAGAAGCCAATGTGGATCATAATGCACCGATGTGGATCATAATGCACTGTTCACAGCCGACCGAGAAAACTGGAATTCAGAGAATCCACACGGTGTGTGGAAATTATATACGGTCGTGTGGAAATTCCACATGGGCGTGTGAAAAATACATAGGCCCGTGTGGTCGCCCGATTCCAGCCCTATTTAAAGCCGATTCAGCCCCGATTTCATCATTCTCTTCTCTATCTTTTCCCCAACTTGAGAGAGGGCTTTGGCTAGGGTTTTGAGGGGTATTGACTAGAGTTTTGAACAGGTTCTATGGCTCCAACATCATCATTCCTTAGGAAGAAGGTTGGTAGGGGAGCTTCCGTCGAGGCGTATCCTATACCAGACGAGGGAATCCTTGGACGACGAGTAGAGGACTCTCCACAAGACCATCGACATGACCATCGAGGGGTTTCTCTATGGATTCATTGCTTTTTACATTCTATTTCTTTGATTGTACTTAGCTTCATGGAGAGCTAAACCCCTAGTGGGTACTTGGATATTTGTGAACCCTAGGATGTATTTGTTTCATTGAATCTCTTTATTATGCTTTCAATTAATTGATGTTTATTGTGAGTTCAAACCTTGAATGCTTGATTGTATGAACATTTCCCCTAGAGTGACACTAGGGTTGATAGTTCTCGTTGGTAACCTTGTGAGTGAGTGACACACCACGAGCATTGGACAAAGCTAGGTTAGAGAGGGTTGAGAGGTTGAGTTGAGAGGTACAGGAGCATCCCCTTTCCCCTCCGACATGATAGATTCTACCTCCGTTCCTTGAGTTCTTTGCGGCCATAATAGAGTGAATGGCCTAAGGGATGAACTTCCGCTGGAGCTTAGTTACGCGTTCAATGGAGTGAAGCATTGAGGTGATCTTAGTATCTAGGGCCTAATCGTGGCTAGGGACCTTCCACCTGGACCAATAGGTTAGGTCTATAATTAGGAAGATATTTATCACTTGGAATCTCTAGAGCTCATTACAACTCTATGCGAGTGCGAGGTTGAGAGGTTATCTAATCTCTCCTCCGGGACATGTATAGAGTTAGGCATAGTTGACCTTAGATTTGGGACTATGTAATTAAGGATTTCCACGTCTCACCATTGCATTGATTAGGAAGCATAATAGAGGGTTCTTGCACTTGAAACAATTATCCACCTCTTTATCATCATTACCAACCTCTCCTCCATAGTATGGGTTTGGCCGTTGTCCGTTCACATTGAATGTACCCTTCTCCGGATGGGTAATTTCAACTGCACCATGAGGTGAAACTTCAGGTACTGTGTAAGTTACAAACCATCTAGACTTGAGCTTTCCTGGAAATAGCCGTAGATGAGAATTGAATAATAACACTTTATCGCCGACCTTGAACTCTTTCGGATTCTTGATATGCTTGTCATGCCACTTCCGAATTCTTTCCTTATAGATCCTTGCATTCTCGTATGCTTTCATCTTCCACACATCTAACTCATTGAGATGAAGCAGTCTTTGTTCTCCCGCCTTGCCCAAGTTGAAATTCATAGCCTTGATAGCCCAATATGCTTTATGCTCTAACTCTTCAGGTAAATGACGGGATTTCCCGTACACCAAGCTATAGGGAGTGGTTCCTATTGGAGTTTTGTATGCTGTTCTGTGAGCCCAAAGCGTATCATCGAAACATTCCGACCAATCCCGCTTTCCTATTTCCAAGGACTTGGTTAAGATCCTCTTAAGCTCTCTGTTTGTAACTTCTACTTGACCACTCGTTTGTTGGTGGTAGGAGGTAGCAAGGCGATGATGCACTCCATAGTGCTTCAACACTTTTGCAAGTTACGTGTTGTAGAAATCGGTCCCTCATTCACTAATGATAATTCGTGGGGTCCCTAATCGAGTAAACAACCCCTTTAGAAATTTTACCATGGTTCTAGCATCATTGGTTGGAAGAGCTTGAGCTTCCACCCATTTAGAAACATAGTTAACTGCCACCAGGATACATTGATTACCATTGCACTTTAGAAATGGTCCCATGAAGTCAATGCCCCACACATCAAACACCACGCAAAATTGACATCAAATTCTGAGGCATATCGTCTCTTTGCGATAGATTTCCAGCCCTCTGACAACTGTGACATCAAAGAACAAACTGATGGACATCATGGAATAAAGTCGGGCAATAGAAATCGGTGGCCAAAACATTCTCAGCAATTCTGCTCGAAGCATAATGCTCCCAACGGGCTCCGAGTGACAGTGTGCAATAATGCACCAACCTTCCTCCCTAGACACACATCTTCGAACCACATGGTCTGCATAAATACGGAATAGGTAGAGATCATCACAAAAATAGTTCTTCAAATCACTGAAAAACCTTCGTTTTCTATTGAAAAGTGAGTCCTTGCTTCAGTACCTTCCCTAACAAATAGTTTGCAAAATCCGCGAACCATTGAGTATCTTCTGACTTTGACTACTGCAGTTCATACAAATGCTCTTCGGGGAAGAAATAATTAAATTCCTTGCTTGCAGGTTCTTGCCCCTCACAACTTTCTAATCTCGAAAGATGATCTGTAACTACTTTTTTTGTTCCTCTCTTATCTTTTATTTACATATCAAATTCTTGTAACAGTAAGGTCCAATGAATGAATCTCGGCTTTCCGTCAGTCTTGTTTATGAGGTAACGGAGTGCTGAGTGATTGGCAAATACCGTGACCCTAGATAAGATGAGGTATGGATAAAACTTGTCAAAAGCAAACACCACTGCTAACGACTCCTTTTCGGTGGTTGTCTAATTCTCTTGAGCACTCATGAGGGTCTTGCTAGCATAATAAATCGGTTAGAACTGTTTATCTTTCCTTTGACCCAAAACTGCTCCAACAGCATAATCACTTGTGTCGCACATGAGCTCAACAGGTTCATTCCAATCCAGTATGGTTAAAATTGATGCTTGCTCTAGTCTCTTCTTCAACAAGTTGAATGCAATGAGACAGTCATTCCCAAAATCAAAAGAAGCATCTTTTTCAAGGAGTTTGGTCAGCGGTTCCGTGATCTTCAAAATGTCCTTGATAAACCTTCTATAAAAACCTGCATGCCCCAAGAAACTACGGTTCCCTTTACATTTATTGGTGGAGGAAGCTTTTTGATGACTTCAATCTTTGCTTTATCCATGTCTTTGCCCACTTAGGAAATCTTATGTCCGAGGACAATGCCTTCTTGGACTATAAAGTGACATTTCTCCCAATTGAGGATGAGGTTCGTTTCTTCACATCTCACTAGCACTCTCTCTAAATTCTTTAAACAGATATCGAAAGAGTCTCCAAATACCAAAAAAAAATCCATGAACGCCTCCAAAATGTCTTCTAGAATATCATCAAAAATGGCCATCATGCAGCGTTGGAATGTTGCTAGTGCATTACACAACCCGAAAAGCATTCTTCTGTAAGCAAAAGTATCATAAGGGTAAGTAAATGTGGTCTTCTCCTAATCTTCTGGTGCTATGGGGATTTGAAAGTATCCCAACATACCATCAAGAAAGCAATAAAATTAATACCCTGCCAATAGTTCCAACATCTGATTGATAAACGGCAATGGGAAATGATCTTTTCGAGTGGCATCATTTAATCTTCTATAGTTAATGCAAACTCGTCATCCGGTAACTGTCCTGGTTTGAAACAATTCATTCTTTTCATTTCTCACAACTATCATTCCCCCTTTTTTCGGAAACAGTTGAGTTGGGCTCACCCATGAGCTACCAGATATTGGGTAGATAATCACCGCATCTAGAAGTTTCACCACCTCCGCGTTTACCACTTTCTTCATGTTCGGATTTAATCTTCGCTGATGTTGGATCACAGATTTATAGTTATCTTCCATTAAGATTTTATGACTGCAGAACGATGGATTTATGCCCTTAATGTCTGAAATCTTCCATGCAATAGCCGACTTATGTCTTTTCAACATGCTAACAAGCTTGCCCTTTTTATCTGCAGACAAGTTGGAAGCCACAATCACCGGGAGTTTTGATTCTTCCATTAAGAAAGCATACTCCAAATATGCTGGCAGGGTTTTAATCTCTAGTGTGGGTGGTTCCTCAATTGATGGGCGCAATTTGCTTTCCTTCAATCTGTCAATTTCCTCAAAGTTGTTCGCCTCCTGTTCAAAATCATTCTTCCCCTCTTCCACTTATGAATGTGTTTCTGTGTGGTCTTCAATGGCTATCAATGCCTCCATCTCACAAATCTCCCTTCCTGGCATTGACAAACACACAGAGAAAAGTTCCTGCCTTTGTTCATGATAAGATGAGTCAAACTGAGCAAAGACTTTCTCCAAACATTCTTCTAAGTGATCACTCATAGATGCTAATGTAGATTTCTCAAATTGATCCAGCACACTATCTAATTCGCAATTCCGATACTGAATTCT
The DNA here is from genome assembly GCF_009730915.1 of Dioscorea cayenensis subsp. rotundata. Taxonomy (NCBI): domain Eukaryota; kingdom Viridiplantae; phylum Streptophyta; class Magnoliopsida; order Dioscoreales; family Dioscoreaceae; genus Dioscorea; species Dioscorea cayenensis. Next base: position 16,322,313 of record NC_052480.1, on the reverse strand, counting down.
GATAATGTAATCAATAACTGATTCTTCCACAGGATGATGAATAGTATATGGCTCTTGCAGGAGATAACATGGTGTGTCTTGTTCTGCAACCAATTAAACTTTCTGTTCCATATTTTCAACCATTCCTATTATTGTATCGAATAATTGGGTATGTTAATTATTTTTTTCTGAAATCAAAGAAAAAGAACAAATCAGAATAGTGATAGAAAAAGAAGATGTGAAATAGAATGAATGAATGAATAGCTATGATAGCAAAGTGCAAAGTATCTCTAAACGGCTACTCCCCGGCAATGGCACCAAAAACTTGACAACGCCCCTTGCTTGAATACATTGTAATTGCTTGAATACATGGAGGTTGGCACACATTCTCGTAACTTGAACCCGACTTGTGTCTTCGCGTTTGTTCCTTCCCAAGATTTCATCAAATAGTGCATTCACGATCTACATTGGCTTCTTTCTTCAACATTCGGCTTCACAACCCTACATGCATAAAAGTAACACAAATGCACAAGTATTAGCACTAAAAGTAATGCTCATCATATGGAAATGACACTTCCCATTCTTAACACACAAGCACTTATCAAAAACCACACAGCTGTGTACAAAAAATTCAAAAATACAGCTCCAAGACATTCCTAAACTACTTCTAAGAATGTAATTACCCTTCTATGGTAAACCCAAAGCACATTCACCAGCTTTAATCCAATTAAAACAAGTAATGATGAAGAAAAAAGGGATTCAAGGTTTATTGACAAAACTAATATGAAAACATCAAAATTGGCCTGAAAATGGAGTAAAAATCTCTCTAAATCAGCAGTGCGAGGTCGGGAGAGTGTTTGAGAGTGTTCTTTGAGAGATTGAAAGTGTAACAAAGAAGAAACGCGAAGAGATTTTAAGGAAAACCCTTGTCCGTTAGAATTCTGCACATCCACACAGGCTTGTGAAAATTAACCACGTCTGTGTGACTCCACAAGAGAGACCCACAGGGGCAGACGCACGCCCCTGAGCAATCTCAGGAAAACACACAATGCTTCTTAATACAACCACACGGGCATGTGGAAATTCCCCACGCCCGTATGCCCGACCCACAGGGCAAGACGCATGCCTTTGTGGCTTCTCTGTCCAACCGAGAAAACTATCTAAGTGTTTCTCACGCCCGTGCTGAAATTCCACACGGGTGTGGACCTTTACAGGACCAGCTTACAGGAGCACTCACACGCCCCAGTGTATTTTCGGGATAGAGGAGAGCTCTTTTGCAGAGATCCACACGGGCGTGTGGAAATTACCCACATGGCACTCTCGAGCCTCTCAAATAGATCATGGGCTCGGGTTGGAGAGAAGATCCGAACTGGTGGTGGCTCCTATGCGGCAGGGGTGTGTCGGTCTTCCTCTGCTTCGGCTATGGCTCCTACGCAGGCTGAGACCCCTCTTTGGAGTCACCCTCACCCTCGACTATGTCTAGTGCGGGCGTAATCATCACATAGACCCTATCTCTGTATCTCCTGATCATACCAATCAGTCTCATAGTCTCCAAGTTTAGGGGAGATGGCACTATGATCTTCTTGTCCCAGATAAGTGCTTGTGCGATATGAATGTGAAGCGTTCTTTCCTTATGTTGAGCATTACTTTTCTTGGGTTTTTACACTAATATGTGTGTTTTTCTGTTACTTTTATGCAGGTTGGGTTGTAAAACCAATTATGAAGGAACGAAGCCAATGTGGATCACAATGCACCGATTTTGGAGGAAATCTTGCTAAAGTTCAAACGCAAAGATATGAGTCGGGTGCGAGATGCTAGAGTATGTGCCAACCTCCCCCATATTTGAGGTAGCACAACCATTTGGAGGGGTACAAGGGAAGTCACACTCAAGCATTCCGACTTATGCACATAGAACAAGATTTCCATCAACTTATCCGTCATTGAAGAAGCAAAGCGATCCACGGCATAAACGTGTGCTCGTTTATGTTACCTCGATGAAAAGTGGATTCGGGAGTATTTTTGGTAAAGTAATGTTGCAGGTTACTGTAGTAATCACAGCCGGCCGAGAAAACTGGAATTCAGAGAATCCACACGGGCGTGTGGAAATTATATACGCCCGTGTGGAAATTCCACATGGGCGTGTGTAAAATCCATAGGCCCGTGTGGTCGCCCGATTCCAGCCCTATTTAATGCCGATTCAGCCCTGATTTCAGCATTCTTTTCTCGATCTTTTCCCCACCTTGAGAGAGGGTTTCAGCTAGGATTTTGAGAGGTATTGGCTAAGGTTTTGGAGAGGTTCTATGGCTCCGACATAGTCATTCCTTAGGAAGAAGGTTGGTAGGGGAGCTTCCGTCGAGGCGTATCCTATACCGGACAAGGGAATCCTTGGACGACGAGTGAGGATTTTCCACAAGACCACTGACATGACTATCGAGGGGGTTTCTCTATGGATTCATTGCTTTTACATTCTATTTCTTTGATTGTACTTAGCTCCATGGAGAGCTAAACCCCTAGTGGGTACTTGGGTATTTGTGAAACCTAGGATGTATTTGTTTCATTGAATCTCTTTATTATGCTTTCAATTAATTGATGTTTGTTGTGAGTTCCAATCTTGAATGCTTGATTGTATGAACATCTCCCCTTGATTGACACTAGGGTTGAGAGTTCTTGTTGGTGACCTTGTGAGTGAGTGACACACCACGAGCGTTAGATAAAGCTAGGTTGGAGAGGGTTGAGAGGGTGAGTCAAGAGGTATAGGAGCGTCCCCTTTCCCCTCCGACGTAATAGATTCTACCTCCATTCCTCGAGTTCTTTGCGGCCATAATAGAGTGAATGGTCTAAGGGATGACCTTCCGCTGGGGCTTAGTTGCGCATGCAACGGAGTGAAGTGTTGAGGTGATCTTATTATCTAAGACTTAATTATGTTTAGGGACCTTCCACCTAGACCAAAGGGTTAGGTCTATAATTAGGAAAAGATTTATCACTTGGAATCCCTAGAGCTCATTGCAACTCTATTCGAGTGCGAGGTTGAGAGGTTATCTAATCTCTCCTCCGGGACATGTATAGAGTTAGGCATAGTTGACCTTAGGTTTGGGACTATGTATTTAAGGATTTCCACGACTCACCATTGTATCGATTAGGAAGCATAATAGAGGGTTCTTGCACTTGAAACGATTGTCCTAGGCGGAGCATTATCCGAGTACCCCATCTTTATCGATTTCCATACCTCCTCCTTTACTCGTGCCTTCTTACTCGTTGTTTTTACTTTTGAGAATTGAATCATTGTCACACTTATCACTACTGATCTTTCACATAGCTAAGAAGCGGATTAAGTGTTTTTATTCCCTACTCCCTGTGGATTCGATACACGCTCATTCGGGATTTCACTTATCTGTGCACTTGCGGGATATACGCAAGGGGATCTTGTCAGTCCCCTCAAATGGCATCAATAGACCCATGCCCCTGTTAAGTCTGCTAATATATTGGCCTGAGAAAATCATCCAAGCTCTGGCGTACTATCCTTGGAGGCGCAACTACTAGGCCAGATTATGTCCCAAATGAATCAGCTCACTAATATATGTATAATACCCAAGAGTACTATCACAGTGGCCGTTCATTGATGTGCTCAGGATGGCGTGAATATATTTGTAAGCTAGCCGAGAAACTAAAGTGGCCTTGGACACTCCTGGTTCATACTACCCTAGTCTACACAACACTTTGTATGCACGCTACGGCGTCAAACTGCCGGGATAGTCCGTCGGAGGCTGCTCATACTGCTCTATGTTAGTGAACGCCTCATTGTAGAGTCCAATTCGGATCAAAAACTGAGTCATGCTTATGCTATGGTGCTATCAGAAAGCTGTGGTACCCTGTCAAAATTTTTGGACCTCTTGCCTCTTTTTTGATTTTTGTGCATGAATTAGGGGCAAAATGGTCATTTTGCACCAGTGGCATCTTTGCATGACTGCACAATAGGTTGTGTGTGAAAATCAACCGAAAACCAGGGGCAAAACGGTCTTTTGGACTCATTCCTTTTTATTTTCTATTAGAGGGCCAGTTTTTTTTTTAAAAATAACTGAAAAATCTGAATTTAAAGATAAGAGAGAAACGTGGCTCTCTCATCTTTCTCTCATTTCTTTCTCTCATTTGTTTTTCCTCTTGTTTTCATTTATTCGGCTGAACCCTTGATTTTGAAACAAAAATTCGTCGGCGAGCTATGTCGGCAAACCAACACTTCTATTCTCTTCCTCTCATTATCCTGAGCTTGGTGAGGCCTCGTTTCAAGGTTTTCTCCGTGTATTTTCTTCGTATTTAATTATTTTTGTAAATCCTTGAAACCATAGAAATCAACCTTAGTTTGAGTTGTATTTGGACTCAAATCGAAGCCCTCTATCTTGTTATTCATTGGTGTGTATGTTTGTGAAGAAATTTCGCGATTTGAAGTTGTAATTCGTCGATAAACCATCGATTAAGGCCGGTTCCACTGCTGTAAATTCGCGGATCACTGTAGCAATTATAAAACCACTGTAGCACCGGAAAACCTTGGTCTTTTCTTGTATTTCATTGGTCCAAATCGAAGCCCTTCTTCCTAGGAACTCATTGGAACTTGTTTTACTTTGATTTGAGGTCATTTCAATCCAAAATGACGCTGTTATCCCCTAACACTTAGAGTTACATGTTCGACATGTAACCTTGTATTCGCATGCATTTTAGTTTCCGTTCTGGTGTTAATTAGTTTTTGGATTCTTTGTTTGACTCTAGGTGGGGAAGCTTCCTCCCATGGGAAGGAAATTGGCAATCTGTGAGCGCCTCTCAAGACGAGACGACGTGTTCAGTGAGTGGTTTAATTGTTAATTGCATAAATTTAATAAGAGTATGATAGTATTTCTTTATATGTTTTATATCATGAATTTGATGCTAACCCAGATTTCATTTGAGTATGGAGTTATTTTGGCAAAGATGATTCCAGTAAACTTATAATATGTGTTTCGAAAGATGCATGTTGACGTGTATATGTATACGTATTTTACATGCAAAGGCAATATAGATTGATGTATATTTCCGTATTTAAGCATCATATGCTTGATTCCTCGAGTTGGAATCGGAAAAGAGTTGCATTGTGGCATTTAGTTTTGATGGTGACAGCGGACTTCAGGGCGACACTGCAGTGTGGGGTTCCACGGTCCGGCCTAATGGGAGGCAGCGTGGTCAACCATGGGTTTACCCTGGTCAAGAGGTGCGCGGAGCAATTGATAGGGGGGTCTTTTATGTGAGAAATCCGGGGTCACCACACGGGAATCTCAGTTTCCAACACCAAAGAAGGCAGTATTGTGAATTTTAAAAGTTTTAAAACACCTTGGTGGTCCTGTAGCTGGTCGCGACCACGATTAGCTTAGCAATTGTTTGAGGCCAGCCTATATTTTGAGCTGTGCTCAATGTGTTGGAAAATATTGTTTATATGTACTGTTTTCGAATTATTGTGTTAACTATTAATCTGTTAAATACCTTGATCTACTCTTATATGTTATTATTATTGTGGTAATTACTATTTGGAATGCTTTACTACTCTGTTATATCTATGTTGTCATCACTCACTGGGTAACATCTATTACTCAGTACTCTCTGGTCTTCTTTCTCAAGCTGCAACGTTGGACTGGGTTGTGCTGGGCACGCAGTAGGGTGACTTACTCTTTTTCTCCTTGTTTAGGTTAGGGCAGTGTGCATGTAAATTTTATGGATCCACTAGACTCAACTTTTTGTGTATTTGTATTTTCTGGTTGTATTTGGAAATCTGGCTGGTTCTGTAGTGGAGGTTGTTTCCCTTTTCAGTCCATTATGGAAGCGGGTTTGTTTTGAGCGTAATGATGACTAGGAGATAGGATGCGGTAGGGTCCACTCCTTGTTGTTGTGGTGGTTGCCACGTGCCCGGCTAGGGTCGGGGAGGGACAATTTTAGTGGTATCAGAGCTAGAGGTTTAGGCTGATCTTAGTCCAAATCCTAAACCTGTTGATTTCGCAACTAATTAGTGGATCCAATTACTGATTTGCATTTAGCGTAAATGCATATAGGAGTTAAGTTTGGAATTTGTTTTTCCTTGTTCCTTTCAGCTAGAATGCCAGCACAACGTCCACGTGCCCATCGAGGAGTTGGTATTCCTTTTGAGGAAACTCCTCCTGTCCAACCTCCTTCTCCCTTTTGGCAAGAGGTCAGTTTAGGACATGAGACTGCTGTAGCAACCTCAGTGCATGCTTCCTGTGTTCCAGACCCTGAGCCTAAAATTGGAACTCCAGAAATAGTACCACCCCCGGAAGCTCTTCAAGACTTTAAAGCATATTAGGATGCCCAAGGTCGTCAGTCGACATACCAGGAATACCGTGATTTTCTTGGTTATTAGAGTCTATTTGGGGGACAACCCCGTACTGAGTTAGTATTTGTGACACCACCACCCCACCCAGTTCTTTTTGTTCAACCAATACCGATAGAATATAACAAGATCAGTCAGAGCTTAACTATGTCCATGGTACTGAAGGAAGTAGTTCAGTTGGCTTCGAGGGCTGAGAAATTGGTAATTGAAAGTAAGCGCTTTCGTGGGAATCTAGCCAAGAAAAGAAGCTCAAATTTTTCAAGGGCATCCAAGTGTAGTAAGAGTGAGGGCACATTTTCACACTTGAAAGGATTTAGCTCGGTTAAACCGCTGTTCGGGCAAGCAGGCAGTCGAAAGGGTACTACCTTTGTTAGTGATAGTTTTAGAGGAAAGTTAACTGGAAACTTTCCTAGATGCCGAAACTATAACAGATTTCATATTGGTTTATGCTGGGAGCCACACAGATGCTATCAGTGTGGGTAGACAGGAAACCTTAAGTCAACATGTACAAAGATAGACTGTGGAGCACTAGGGTCAGTACCTCCCCTTGCAGGATGACAAAGTTAGTCGAAAGGTGTACAGTTTACTGGGTCCGCACTAGTTTCCACTAGCAATATTACACCAGGTGAAACACAGCTACCACTGACCCATTCTCAGACCCGGGTTTTTGCCAGGACCAATGCGAAGCCGAGGACAAATCCAACATTATTACAGGTATGGTATCTATCTTTCAGCATGAGGTATATGTTTTGATAGACCTAGGGTCAGAGACATCTTTTGTTAGCACTGCATTTGCATGTCATGCCGATAGGATAACTTCTCCTTTAGACTATGAACTTGTGATTCAGACACCCCTTGGCGAAGAGATTGTCAGAGAGGTAGTTTTTCTGAGGAAGTCCTATCTAGGCGAAGGGTATAGATTTGAGGCAGATCTGATTCCATTGGAGATGCAAGATTTTGATACTATACATCAGATGGACTTGTTGAAGAGGCATAAAGCTGCCATTGACTGTTTCCGGAAGGAAATAATCCTATAGACCTCTTATTGATCTAGTATGGTGCTTGAGGTTGAAAGGAAGGTTCTCTCGAGGTGTGTGATATCTTCTGTGAAAGCAAGGAAATTGTTGTGTAAGGGATGTGAAGAATATCTGGCCCGTATAGTGGATATAATAATTGTTGCACCAAACTTCAACGATGTTCCCATTATCTAAGAGTTTGAGGATGTATTTCCTAATGAATTGTCTGGATTACCTCCAAATCAAGAGTTTGAGTTTGCTATTGACTTCCTACCAGGTACTGCTCCAATCTCCATTCTTCTGTATCGCATGACACCAACAAAGCTTAAGGAGTTAAAAGTGTATCATCTTGGGGTGCACTAGTTCTCTTTGTAAAGATGAAATATAGTTCTTTCAGATTATGTATAGATTATCGGCAGTTGAATAAGGTGACCATCAAGAACAAGTATCCTTTACTCAGATGATTTGTTTGATTAGTTCGGTGGGATAAGAGTGTTTTGAATATTGACCTTCGGTCGGGTTACCATCAGGTGAAGTTCAAGGAGAGTGATGTGCCTAAGACAGCGTTCTGTACGCGATATGAGCATTATGAATTTCTGGTCATGCTATTCGGTTTAACTAATGTCCCAGCCGCTTCCATGGACTTGATGAACAGTCTTCAGACCACATCTTGACAAGTTTCTGATTGTCTTCATTGAAGATATTTTGATCTACTAGACTTAACTAAAGAAGAGCATGTGCAACAATTGTGTACAGTATTGCAGATCCTTCGAGAAAAAAGGTTGTATGCGAAATTCTCCCAGTGTGGGTTTTGGTCAAAGGAAATGGTCCTTCTTGGACATAAGGTACCTAGGAAAATGAATTTGTGTGGACTGGAAGAATGTTGAAGCAATCATTAGTTGGGGTGAGAAATGTGAAAAGAGTTTTCAAAGTGGAAGAGTTGCCAAACGTCAGTGCCAGTGCTTATTATGCCTACTAGTAGTAAAGAGTTTATAGTGTTCAGTGATGTTTCACGACAGAATCTCAGTTGTATATTGATGCAAGATGGGAGAGTGATAGCTTATGCTTCTAGACAGTTGAAGAAGTACGAGTTGAATTATCCTGACGATGATTGGATATTAGCGGCAGTGGGTTTTGGCCCTAAGGATCTGGTGACATTATCTTAATGGAGAGAGATGCTTGATTTAAACAGATCATACGAGTTTAAAGTATTTGGTCACTCAGAAAAAGTCAAACTTAAGGCAGCGTAGGTGGCTGGAGTTGATCAAGGATTATGATTTGGTGATTGGCTAACCTCCAGTTCTTTGAGACATGGATGTCAGAATTAAGATTGAGCCGAAAGAGGTTCTGTTGATAACTTTTGTGGTAAGACCGTCATCACTTGAGCAACTTCAAGAATTTTACAGAGCAGATGAAGAGTTAAGGAAAGAAATACAGAGGTTGGAAAAAAGATGAACCTAGTGAATTTGGGCTTCGCAGTAATAGTATTATTGTTTTTTTTTGGGAAGGGTTTGTATTCCAAAGGATACAGGGCTTAGAAGTGCTATTTTAGAGGAAGCTCATTCCTCAGCCTACGCAGTACATCCAAGCATTACTCAAATGCTTTGTATGATCAGGGAGAATTCATGGTGACTAGAATGAATTGTGAGATCGGAGAGTTTATAATACGATACTTAGGATAACAGTAAGAAAAAGTGGAGTATCAACAACTAGCGGGATTATTACAATCTTTCCTGTCCCAAAGTGGAAATGGGAGCACGTTACTATGGATTTCGTGGTTAAGTTACCGCGTACCCTTCAGGGGCATGCCGCTATGTTGGTCATTGTGGACCTTTTGACGAAACAACCCATTCTCTTGCCATTCACACCAAGTATTCCTTGGAAAGATTAGTGAGGCTGTTTATAAGTGAAAAGAGTACATGTTTCAATTGTACTAGATCATGACTAGTGGTTTACATCTCAGTTTTAGCCGAAGATTCATCAGATTTTAGGGACCACTATGAGACTTAGTGTTGCGTACCATCCTCAGACAAATGGCCAATCAGAGTGTACAATCCAAACACTTGAGGAGATGTTGAGGGCTTGTGTTATCAATTTCAAGGAAAGGTGGGACAAGCATTTATCTTTCGTGGAATTTGTTTACAACCAAAATTTATGTTGGTATTGCTCTTTACGAAGCTTTGTATGGACGTAAGTGCCGAACACCTCTTTGTTGGTGTGAAGTTGGTAAAAGAAAGTTGCAAAGTGTCGAATTGATTGAAGAAACAATAGAAAAGTGAAGGTAATTCAAGAAAGGTTGAAAGTGGACCAGGATCAACAAACCAGCTATGCTGATAACAGGATAAGAGATTTAGAGTTTCAAGTGGGTGATAGAGTTTTCCTGAAGATATCACCTTGGAAAGGGGTAATACGGTTTCGTAGCAGGGGAATGCTAAATCCTCGCTATATTGGGCCGTTCTTGATACTTGAAAGAATTGGACCAGTGGCTTATATAGACTAGAACTGCCGTCCTAGTTAGAGAAGATCCATAATGTTTTCTATGTCTCATTGCTGAAGATGTATGTAACAGATCTATTGCATGCACTTGAAACAACCTCAGTGGACCTCTGATAAGACTTGACATTTGAAGTGAGATCTGCTCGTATCCCTGAGCTGATAGAAAAAGTGGTTCGAGGAAAAAGGGGGTGCTAGTAGTAAAAGTCCTTTGGAAAAGTGATCGAATTAAGGAGTTGAACTGAGAACCTGAACAATTCATGAAAGAGAAGTATCCTGATTTGTTCAGTTAGTCTGGTGAGTAGAAATTTTGAGGACAAAATTTCTCTAAGGATTGAAGAGTGTGGTACCTTGTCCTAATTTTTGGACCTCTTGCCTCTTTTTCGATTTTTGTGCATGCATTAGGGGCAAAATGGTCATTTTGCACTAGTGGCATCTTTGCATGACTGCACAGTAGTTGTGTCTGAAAACCAGCCGAAAACAAAGGGCAAAACGGTCTTTTGGACTCATTCCTTTTTATTTTCTATTAGAGGGGCATTTTGGTAATTTTAGTTTTTAAAAAAAAAACCTGAAAAATCTGAATTTAAAGATAAGAGAGCAACGTGGCTCTCTCACCTTTCTCTCATTTCTTTATCCTCTTGTTTTGATTCATTCCCCCGAACCCTTGATTTTGAAACAAAAATTCATCGGCAAGCTATTTTGGCGAACCAACACTTCTATTCTCTTGATGGAACATGTAGGTAGGATCAAGTGCATGGATGTCGAAGTAATAATCCCAAATGAGTGGGTATTGTATCCACAGAGAGTAGCGAATAAAAACACTTGAGTTGTTTCTTAACTAATGTGGAAGATAAATAGTGATATTTGTGACAAAATATGAAATAACGAAAATAAAAACAACGAGATAGTAGGCACAAGTAAAGGAGAAGGTAAGGAAATCGATAAAGATGGGGTACCCGGATATTGATCCGCCTAGGACAACCATTTTAAGTGCAAGAACCCTCTATTATACTTCCTAATTGATGCAACAATGAGTCGTGGAAATCCTTAGCTACATGATCCTAAATCTCTGGTCAACCGTGCCTAACTCTATACATGTCCTGGAGGAAAGATTGAATAACCTCTCAACCTCACACTCGTATAGAATTGCAATGAGCTCTAGGGATTCCAAGTGATAAACCTTATTCCTATGTATAGACCTAACCCTTTGGTTCAGGTGAAAGATCCCTAGCCACAATTAAGCCTTAGATGCTAAAATAACTTCAACGCTTCACTCCGTTGCACTCACAACTAAGCCCCAGCTGAAGGTCATCCCTTAGCCCATTCACTATACAATGGCCACAAAGAACTCTTGGAACATGGTTGTAGGATAGATCACACCGGAGGGGAAAGGGGAGGCTTTGCTACTTCTCGACTCACCCTCTCAACCCTCTCCAATCTTGCTTTGTCTAACTCTCATGGTGTGTCACTCACTCACAAGAGTTGCCAAGAAGAACTCTCAACCCTAGTGTCACTCTAGGGAAGCATTCATACAATCAAGTCTCCAAGATTGGAACTCACAATAAACATCAATTAATTGAAAGCATAATAAATAGGTTCAATGAAACGAATACATCCTAGGATTCACAAATACCCAAGTACCCACTAGGGGGTTAGCTTTCCATGGAGCTAGATACAATCAATGAAATATAATGTACAAATAAAGCATCTATAGAAAACCCCCTCGTTAGTCATGATGATGAACTTGTGGAGAGTCCTCTACTCGTCGCAAGGGTACACCTCGAGAGATCGCTGCCGATGAAAGTTCTCTCACAAACCTTCTTCCAAACGACGAGCGATGTCAGAGCCGTAGAACCTCTCCAAAGCCCTAGCTAATATCTCTCAAAACCCTAGCTGCTGCCCTCTCTCAAGTTGGGGAAAAGATGGAGAAAAGAATGCTGAAATCGAGGCTGAAATCAGCTTTTAAAGGGCTGGAATCGGGAATCCACACGCTCGTGTGAGGGCCCCTCGGGATTTTTCACACAGCCGTGTGGAATTTCCACATGCCCGTGTAGATTCTCTGTTTTCTTGTTTTCTCGGCCGACTGTGAACAGTGATGGTGCAGTATTCTTGCTACAGTACCCTGCTGCAGTACCGGCCCGAAATATTCCCGAATCCATGCTTTCATCAAGGTAACGCAAACGGGCACATGTTTACATCGTGGATCGCTTTGCTTCTTCAATAACAGACATAGTGATGGAGATCTTGTTCTATATGCACATGTTGAAAAGCTTGAATGTGACTGCCCTTGTGCATCTCTAAATAGTTGTGCTAACTCGAATACGAGGAGGTTGGCACACATTCCCGCATCTCGAACCCGACCTATGTCTTCGCGTTTGAACTTAGCAAGATTTCCTCCAAATTAGTGCATTACGACCCACATTGGCTTCTTTCTCTAATATTCGGTCTCACAACCCTATCTGCATGAAAGTAACATAAATACACACATATTAGCATTAAAACCCAAGAAAAGTAATACTCAACACAAGGAAAGAACACTTCGTATTCTTATTGCACAAGCACTTATCAAACTCCCCCACACTTAAGCTTTTACTTGTCCTCAAGCAAAAATTAAAACATTAAAGCATAGACAAAGGAAATATTAGAAGTGCTTGACCTTAGGTTCACCAAAGCATACAAAGAGAGCATTCTATTAGTAAGGGAAATTTCAACACTAAATACGAAAAATCAATGTTCTAACAAAAAACTTGAACCAAAAAGGACTACAAACCCAAAATCGAGTAAGTGTGTGAACTTACTCAAGTCAACCCAAAGTATACTCCTCAAAGTTCTACACATAAGGGACTTATTTATTTACAAAAGGTAACAAAAATTCAAAAAGGGTAGTAGCTTCACACATCCTCTAAGGTAGCCTTTTCCAAAGCGGCCGCTAAGGTGGCTTTCACACTTTCGAGGTGGTAGCTCTTTCTACCGGGGTGGTAGCTTTCACACATCCCATGAGATAGCTTTTTCTCTTACTAGGGCATAACTAGTATCCAACTTATAAGAGTAGCTTCATTCATCATAGATGGTAGCTCTTTCCACCCAACAAGCACAATTAAACAACAAAACTATTTTGTTCTTTCTTTTCATTTTTCCATTTTTTTTAACACAAGAAACAACTATAACTAGTCCTTATACATCAAACATGAGTTTCCAAAAGAGTTCAAAGAGTGAGTAGTGCAACAAGTGTCGATTGGGCAAAAATTCCTAGAAATTCAATTAAAAACTAGAGCATGAAAACATTCAATGTTAAAAATTCTCCTAAACTCAAGAATACAATCAATGCAACTAAGGTAAACCACCATTAGCTATGTGAGCATGTATATCAATGAAAACTAGTATAAAAGAGATGCGTGCACTATGAAGATCCCCCCACACTTAAGTTGTACATTATCCCCAATGTACACATGCAAGCTCATTCATAATGTAAATCAATTAAATTCATATGTGGGAGAAGCACTCAAAATAATACTCCCCTTACTCCAAGTGTTGCATTTGATGGAGTTAAGTCCTTGGGACTGTTGTTCCAATGGGTTGTGAAGCTCACACAACCAAGTGCCGAAACACCTTGGCCGTGCCCATGACAAAGTCTCAATTCCCATGATGATAAGACCATCTGCACGCACACACGAGAGGGTTCAGTGAAGCTCAATAAAAACAAAAATAACTCGAGTATGTAAAAGATAAGCAATGAATATAACTCAAGATACAAAATGAAAATAAACTCAGAAGGAAAGTCCTTTCTGAGTATACAAGTCCAAAATAAAATGCGGAAGCAAAAGATGAGGAAAATAAAATCAAGTGTCGATGTCGCGCTCTGGCTCTGCTGCTGGTGATGAAGTACATGGTGGGTCATCTAGTGCCGGAATATGGGATGGAGGTGCCGGAGAAACCGAGGGGGCATGAGGAGTTCTCGGCCGCAGGACAAATGATGAGCCGACGTCTCGCTCTAAGATCTGCTGTAATATGTAGAAATGTGCAATGAACTCCATATACTGTGTGACCTGCACAACCCTAATATCCACAATCTCTGCTAGGGCCTCTGCTACCTTTGTCCGTATCACCCCCACAGTGCTCTTGAGCCTCTCAAAACGATCCTGGGCTCGTGCGTGCGAATTCCTGCAGAGATTGGCAAATTTTCCCGAAAGCACACAGGGGTGTGGACTCACTCCTGTGGGCGACCTTGTGAAAATCGTACGAGCGTGGGTAATTTTTGCATTCCCGTGCAAATCTCTGCAGAGAAGCTCTCTTCATCCCAAGAAGTCACAGGGGCATGTGCTTGCAAATGTGAGTTGGGCTTGTGAATTCCCACGCCCGTGCGGAATTTCCACACGGGCGTGCAGAACACTTAGAAATTTTTCTCGGATGTCCAAAGTAGCCAAAGGGGTGTGAGGCTGCCCCTGCGGATCGGGAGCATGGGCGTGGGTATTTCTCACACGCCCATGTATTTGCGTTCATAGGCAGTGAATGTTTTCCTGAGAACACACATGGCCGTGCACCTACCCCTGTGAAGCTTTCCTGTGGAGGTACAAGGGTGTGTGTAATTTCCGCACGCTCGTGTGGATGTACAGAACTCCAAGAGGCGTGAGTCCTTTTAAAAGGATTATCGTTTCTCTTCACCCTAATATCCCCCAGTTGTCTAAGAGCATTCCTACACTGTTTCCTGACCTCATATCGCCAATTAGGAAGGATTTTGCTTCGTTTTCAGTAGTTTTCAAAGCTTTCTCATCTCAACTCGACGGTAAGCCCTATCTTTGATTTCCTTAGCCAATTTATGATTTTCATCGATGAAACTAGTCAATAATGCTTTGTTTCTACAATAAGAATTATTATTTATATTTAGAATCAAGTAAAAGTGTTGTAATGGTGCATTTGTGGAGTTTGAAGCGTGGCCGTGCGTTTGTTCACGGCCCGTGGATCCACACAGGCGTGCGGAAATTCCACACGACCGTGTGGATTTCTACAGCTATGGTTAATTAACTAGTTTGATCGATTCTCTTTCAATTTTTTGTAAACTATGGCACCCAGGTCAAAGAAGCAAGCTGATTAGCGTCTGCAAGAGTCGTCTCCTGAGTCTGAGAGCATAAGATTCACTATCCCCGAGCATCAGGCTCATTTTGAGCATCCATCGAGACTTTGGTTCGGATAGACTAGATTCTTGGACACGAGTATATTTAGAGATTTGCAGTAGGGGAATGAGTTTACTGATGAGGTCGAGGATCTCATTTTAGTGGATACTTGGAGGAAGTTTTTGTCAATTTGAGAGCCAATCATCCGGGGCTTACACTGGAGGTTCTGTCAACATTCGAGTTTGATAGATTCTATGCGAGATTCGACGACCTCGACGCAGTTCAATTCAGAGCACTTGGACATCACTATGGTCTTAGTACAACTCATTTTTAGATCGGCTCGGCTTGTACGAGGAGGCATTTACAGACACTGAGGAGTACTCTCAGTTACCGATATATTATCCTGGAGCTCTGACCCCACAGAGAGCTTATAGAGCATTATGTGGTTAGGGCCTGTATGAGCTGGTGGTGTCCAAGGCCACGTGCCTTTCCCAACCTGCATACTAATATCTACATGCTATCAAGAGTAGGTCTGTGAATGGCCGTGGTGATAGCACTGGCGTTCTGAGCCGGCTAGAGCTTCTGTACTTATATTCGATGATGCAGCGCGCACCGATCCATCTAAGGTGCATCGTTGATGAGTACTGACAAAATCCCATTACGTATATCCCGCAAGTGCACGGGTTTGTCGAAGTAATAATCCCGGGTGAGCGGGTATGGACTCCACAGGGAGTAGGGAATAAAAATACTTAATTCGATTCTTAGCTATGTAAAAGATAAATGATAATGAGTGTGACAATGATTCAATTCTCAACAATAAAAGCAACAAGTAAGAGAGCAAAAGTAAAGAAAGGGGTAAGGCGATAAAGATGGGGTACCCGGATAATGCTCCGCCTAGGATAAGTGTTTCAAGTGCAAGAACCCTCTATTAAACTTCCTATTCAATGCAATGGTGAGTCATGAAAATCCTTAAATACATAGTCCTAAATATAAGGTCAACTATGCTTAACTCTATACATGTCCCGGAGGAGAAATCGAACAATCTCAACACCTCGCACTCGCATAGAGTTGCAATGAGCTCTAGGGATTCCAAGTGATAAATCTCATCCTCATTATAGACCTTACCCTTTGGTCTAGGTGGAAGGTCCCTAACCACAATTGAGTTCTAGATACTAAGATCAACTCAACGCTTCACTCCGTTGCACGCGCAACTAAGCCCCAGCTGAAGTTCATCCCTTAGACTATTCACTGTACTATGACCGCAAAGAACTCGAGGAACGGAGGTAGAATCTATCATGTCGGAGGGGAAAGGGGACGCTCTTGTACCTCTCGACTCACCCTCTCAACCCTCTCCAACCTAGCTTTGTCTAACGCTCGTGGTATGTCACTCACTCACAAGGTTACCAACAAGAACTCTCAACCCTAGTGTCACTCTAGCGGAAATGTTCATATAATCAAGCATTCAAGGTTGGAACTCACAATAAACATCAATTTATTGAAAGCAAAATAAAGTGGTTCAATGAAACAAATACATCCTAGAGGTCACAATACCCGAGTACCCACTAGGGGTTTAGCTCTCCATGGAGCTTAGTACAATCAAAGAAATAGAATGTAAAAGCAATGAATCCATAAAGAAACCCACTCAATAGTCATGTCGATGGTCTTGTGGAAAGTCCTCTACTCGTCGTCAAATGATTCCCTCGTCCGGTATAGGATACGACTCGACGGAAGCTACCCTACCAACCTTCTTCCTAAGGAATGACGATGTCAGAGCCGTAGAACCTCTCCAAAGCCTTGGCCAATACCACTCAAAACCCTAGCCGAAGCCCTCTCTCAAGTTGGGGAAAAGATGGAAAAAAGAATACTAAAATCGGGGCTGATTCAGCTTTAAATAGGGCTCGAATCGGGCGACTAGACGAGCGTGGATGCTTCACGCGCCCGTGGGGAATTTCCACATGGGCGTGGATAATTTCCACACGCCTGTGTGGATCCTCTAAACTCCTGTTTTCTCGTGCGCTGTGAGCAGGTCTTTGCTCGATGACTTTTCTACCGTGTCGCTACGATGACTCACTCATGATTCAACTTTCGAATTGCTTCCCGAATCCATACTTTCATCGGAGTAATGTAAACGGGCACACGTTCACGTCGTGGATCACTTGCATCTTCAATGATAGGCACGTTGGTGAAGCTCTTGTTCTATGTGCATAAGTAGGAATGCTCGAGTGTTACTGCGTTTGTGCCCCTCCAAATGGATGTGCCAACTCGAATACGAGGAGGTGGGCACACACTCTAGCATCTCACATCGACCTATGTCTTCGCTTTTGAACCTTAGCAAGATTTCCTCCGAAATCGGTGCATTGTAATCCACATTGGCTTCTTTCCTTCATACTTGGCCTCACAATCCTACCTACACGAAAGTAACATAAAAACACACATATTAGTGTAAAAACCTGAGAAAAGTAATGCTCAACATAAGGAATGAACGCTTCGCATTCACATCGCACAAGTACTTATCAAGTACATTCGAAATCAGGGCCAGTATGCCAGATTGGGAGCGATCTTCTCGGGTCCATACATTACGAGATTAGGTCTGGGTATGGGTCTCTTGGGCGTGATTCGTGGGGCCGAGAAGACGACTATACCTGTGCCCCTTAGCCTAGATACGATGAGATTGATGGGCATGGTCCATAGGGTTCAGACATGGGTTTATGCTCTGGTTCTACCGGTCCCAGAGATAGCCGAGGAGGAGGGAGATGATGCCGAGGCTTCCCAGCCTGCCCCCGTGCCTCAGTCAGCACCTATGGAGACCAAGGTACCTCTGGTGACAGAGGACCCACCCCCGTGAGCATATTTTCACCATCTTGAGCCCAGGATCGCTTTGAGAGGCTCGAGAGCATTGTGGGGATGATACGGACAAAGATAGCTGAGGCTTGAGCAGAAATTGCCGATATTAGGGCAATATAGGCCACACAGTATACGGAGTTGATGGCATGTTTCGACACATTACAGCATATCTTAGAGCGATACGTCGGCTTGTCATTTGTCCCGCACTCGAGGACTCCTCAGGTCCCTCGGATTCTCTGGTACCTCCATCCCCTATTCTGGCACCAGATGACCCACCATATACTTCATCACCAGCAGCAGCAGCAAAGGATCCAGAGCGCGACATTGACACTTGATTTTATTTCCTCGTCTTTTACTTCCGCATTTTATTTTGGACTTGTGTACTCAGAAAGGACTTTTCTTCTGAGTTTATTTTCATTTTGTATATCGAGTTGTATTCATTGTGTTATCTTTTATATACTCGAGTTATTTTTGTTTTTATTGAGCTTCACTGAACCTCCTCGTGTATGCGTGCAAATGGTCTTCTCGTCGTGGGAATTGAGACTTTGTCATGGGCACAACCAAGGTGTTTCGATACTTGGCCGTGTGAGCTTCACAACCCGTTGGAACAACACTCCCAAGGACTTAGCTCCATCAAATGCAACACTAGGAGTCAAGGGAATATTGTTTTGATTGCTTCTCCGACATCTGAATTTAATTGATTTACATTATGAATGAGCTTGCATGTGTACATTGGGGACAATGTATAACTTAAGTGTGGGGGGAGTTTCATAGTACACGCATCTCTTTTATAGTAGTTTAGATTGATATACATGCTCACATAGCCAATGGTCGTTCACCTTAGTTGAATTGATTGTATTCTTGAGTTTAGGAGAATTTTTAACATTGACTATTTTCATGCTCTAGTTTTTGCTTGAATTTCTAGGAATTTTTGCCCGATGGACACTTGTTGCACTACTCACTCTTTGAACTCTTTTGGAAACTCATGTTTGATGTATAAAGGACTGGTTATAGTTGTTTCTTGTGTTAATTCTAAAAAAAGTGGAAAAATAAAAAGAAAAACAAAATAGTTTTGTTGTTTAGTTGTGCTTGTTGGGTGGAAAGAGCTACCACCTATGATGTATGAAGCTACTCTCATAAGTCGGGTACTAGTTATGCCTGACAAGATCCCCATGCTTATATCCCGCAAGTGCACGGGTTTGTTGAAGTAATAATCCCGGGTGAGTGGGGTCGAATCCACAGGGAGTAGGGAGTAAAGACACTTAATTCAATGCTTCGCTATGTGAAGTATCAACAATGATAAGTGTGGTAATATTCAATTCTCAGAAATTAAAAGCAACAAGTAAGAGAGTAAAAGTAAGGAGAAGGCAAGGCAATCGATAAAGATGGGGTACTCGGATCATGCTTCACCTAGGATAATCGCTTCAAGTGCAAGAACTCTCTATTATGCTTCCTGATCAATGCAATGGTGAATCGTGGAAGTCCTTACACATATAGTCCCAAATCTAAGGTCAACTATGCCTAACTCTATACATGTCCTGGAGAAGAAATCGAACAATCTCAACACCTCGCACTCGCATAGAGTTGCAATGAGCTCTAGGGATTCCAAGTGATAAATCTCTTCCTAGATTTAGACCTAACCCTTTGGTCCAGGCGGAAGGTCCCTAGCCACAATTAAGCCCTAGATACTAAGATCACCTCAACGCTTCACTCCATTGCACGCGCAACTAGGCCCCAACGGAGGTTTATCCCTTAGACCATTCACTCTATTATGGCCGCAAAGAACTAGAGGAACGGAGGTAGAATCTATCACGTCGGAGGGGAAAGGGGGCGGTCATATACCTCTCGACTCACCCTCTCAACACTCTCCAACCTAGTTTTGTCTAACACTCGTGGTGTGTCACTTACTCACAAGGTTACCAACAAGAACTCTCAACCCTAGTGTCACTCTAGGGGAAATGTTCATACAATCTAGCATTCAAGGTTGGAATTCACAATAAGCATCAATTTATTGAAAGCATAATAAAGAAGTTCAATGAAACGAATACATCCTAGGGTTCACAATCACCCAAGTACCCACTAGGGGTTTAGCTCTCCATGGAGCTAAGTACAATCAAACAAATCGAATGTAAAAGCAATGAATACATAAAGAAACCCCCTCGATGGTCGTGTCGATGGTCTTGTGGAGAGTCCTCTACTCATCATCCAAGGATTCCTTCATCCGGTATAGGATACGCCTCGATCGAAGCTCCCCTACCAATCTTCTTCCTAATGAAATCACGATGTCGGAGCCGTAGAACCTCTCCCAAACCTTGGCCAATACCCCTCGAAACCCTAGGCGATGCCCTCTCACAAGTTGGGGAAAAGATGGAGAAAAGAATACCAAAAATCGTGAGTCGAATCGGCTTTTAAATAGGGTCGAATCGGGCAAACTCGCACGCGTGGATGGTACATGCGCCCGTGCAGAATTTCCACACGGGTGTGGATGGTACACGCGCCCGTGCGGAATTTCCACACGGGCGTGGATAATTTCCACACGCCCGTGTGGATTCTCTGTTTCTCTGATTTCTCGGCCGGCTGTGAACGGTGCTGTTACAATAATTGCTACAGTGTTACTACAGTGCTCTGCAATAGTCTTCGACCTGAATAACTTCCCAATTCCATACTTTCATCAGGGTAACAGAAATGGGCACATGTTTGTGTCGTGAATCACTTGCTTCTTCAATGATATATATGTTGGTGGGGTTCTTGTTCTTGTATGCATAAGACGGAATGCTCGAGTGGGCCTGCCTTTGTGCGCCTCCAAATGGATGTACTCACTCAAATGCGAGGAGGTTGGCACATACTCTAGCATCTCACACCTGTCCTATGTCTTCGCGTTTGAACCTTAGCAAGATCTCCTCCAAAATAGGTGCATTATAATCCACATTGGCCCATTTCCTTCATACTCGGCCTCACAACCCTACCTGCATAAAAGTAACATAAAAACACACCTATTAATGTAAAAAACTGAGAAAAGTAATGCTCAACATAAGGAATGAACGCTTCGCATTCATATCGCACAAGCACTTATCAATGCCCTAATGAGAGAAAGAGCTATCTCATGGGATGTCTGAAAGCTAACACCCCGCAAGAAAGAGCTACCACCTCGAAAGTGTGAAAGCCACCTTCGCGGCCGCTTTGCAAAGGGCTACCTTAGAGGATGTGTAAAGCTACTAACCTTTTTAAATTTTTGTTACCTTTTCTAGATAAATAAGTCAATTATACATAGAACTTTGAGGAGTATACTTTGGGTTGACTTGAGTTCACACACTTACATGATTTTGGGTTTGTTGACCTTTTTAGTTCAAGTTTTTAACTATAGCATTGATTTTTCGTATTTAGTGTTGAAATTCCGCTTACTTGTAGAATGCTCTTTTTGTATGCTTTGGTGAACCTAAGGCCAAGCACTTCCAATAATTCCTTCATCTATGCTTTAATGTTTTAATTTTTGCTTGAGGACAAGCAAAAGCTTAAGTGTGGGGGAGTTTGATAAGTGCTTGTCCGATAAGAATATGAAGTGGTCTTTCCTTGTGTTGAGCATTACTTTTCTCAGGTTTTAATGCTAATATGTGTGTATTTATGTTACTTTCATGCAGGTAGGGTTGTGAGACCGAATATGAGAGAAAGAAGCCAATGTGGGTCGTAATGCACTGATTTGGAGAAAATCATGCTAAGGTTCAAATGCGAAGATATAGGTCGGGTATGAAATGCGGGAATGTGTGCTAACCTCCTCGTATTCGAGTTAGCACAACTATTTGGAGGGCACAAGGGCAGTCACATTCAAATATTCCGACTTGTGCATATAGAATAAGATCTCCACCAACATGTCCGTTTTGAAGAAGCAAAGCGATCCACGACGTAAATGTGTGCCCGTTTGCGTTACCTCGATGAAAGCATGGATTCGGGAGTATTTCAAGATGGTACTGTAGTAGGGGTACTGTAGCAAGAATACTATATCAGCACTGTTCACAGCCGGCTGAGAAAACAAGAAAACAAAGAATCCACACGGGCGTGTGGAAATTCCACACCCCATGTGAAAAATCCACAGGGGCGCTCACACGAGCGTGTGGAGTCCCCATTCCAGCCCTTTAAAAGCGGATTTCAGCCTGGATTTCAGCATTTTTTCTCTATCTTTTCCATAACTTGAGAGAGGGCGGCGGCTAGGGTTTTGAAAGGTATTGGCTAGGGCTTTGGAGAGGTTCTACGACTCTGACATCGCCCGCCATTGGGAAGAAGATTAGTGGGAGAGCTTTCATCGGCAGCGATCCAGCGTGTATCCTAGGCTGGACAAAGGGACCACTGCGACGAGTAAAGGACTCTCCACAAGACCATCACCATGACTAATGAGGGGCTTTTCTATGGATGCTTTTTCTTTACATTCGATTTCATTGATTGTATCTAGCTCCATGGAGAGCTAAAGCCCTAATGGGTACTTGGGTATTTGTGAACCCTAGGATGTATTCGTTTCATTGAAACTCTTTATTATGCTTTCAATTAATTGATGTTTATTGTGAGTTCCAATCTTGGAGACTTGCTTGTATGAATGCTCCCTAAGAGTGACACTAGGGTTGAGAGTAATTCTTGGCAACTCTTGTGAGTGAGTGACACACCATGAGAGTTAGACAAAGCTAAATTGGAGAGGATTGAGAGGGTGAGTCGAGAGGTAGCAGAATGTCCCCTTTCCCCTCTGGTGTGATCTATCCTACCTCCACATTCCAAGAGTTATTTGTGGCCATAGTAGAGTGAATGGGCTAAGGGATGACCTTCCGCTGGGGCTTAGTTACGAGTGCAACGGAGTGAAGCGTTGAAGTGATTTTAGCATCTAGGGCTTAATTGTGGCTAGGGATCTTTCACCTGGACCAAAGTGTTAGGTCTATACATAGGAATAGGGTTTATCACTTTGAATCCCTAGAGCTCATTGCAATTCTATGCGAGTGCGAGGTTGAGAGGTTATTCAATCTTTCCTCCGGGACATGTATAGAGTTCGGCATGGTTGACCTTAGATTTGGGATCATATAATTAAGGATTTCCACAACTCATTGTTGCATCAATTAGGAAGTATAATAGAGGGTTCTTGCACTTGAAATGATTGTCCTAGGTGGATCAATATCCGGGTACCCCATCTTTATCGATTGCCTTACCTTCTCCTTTACTTGTTCCTTCAATCTTGTTGTTTTTATTTTTGTTATTTCATATTTTATCACACTTATCACTATTCATCTTCCATATTAGTTAAGAAACAACTCAAGTGTCTTTATTCCCTACTCTCTGTTTATACGATACCCACTCATCTGGGATTATTACTTAGACAACCATGCACTTGCGGTTTACGCGCATCTTCGGACGTGTCAGTCCTAGACCGCCCTGTATGGGGGCCGTATGAGGGTGGCCATATGGGGGCCGTCTGGGATGGTATAGAGCCACTGGATTGGCTCTGTATTCATCTCAGACGGCCTCCATACACCCTAGGATGGCCGTATGACTTTTAAACTCTCTTAAAACTTTGAAATCTTGCTTCAAATGATGTAAATATGATATGGCAAGCTCTAAGACTTCTGCAAAAATGAATGAAATGAATAAAACGACGATATAGCACATAAAATGACACCAAAATATGAGTTTCTCAAGAAGTTGCACAAATAAACAACAATTAAATCGATGAGAACAATGTGCCAAGTGTGTGAGCATGAACTTATTCAAAAACAAACAAGTCTAAGAAATAAGAAAAGTGAAATGAACTAAGGCCTAAAATACAAAAAATGCAATAAAACACCCCCAACGCTTGGGTTGCCTCCCAAGAAGCGCTTGTTTAACGTCACAAGCCTGACGTACCTCATTCCTTACCTCATGGGGGTTCAAAGAGTTTGAAGCCACCCCCAATTTCCCTTGGAGTGTTGTTTCTTCCCTGAAAATTCAGTGACAACATTGAAAAGACCTCGAATTGCTCATGAGTAGACAGTGGTGAAAAATTTACCTTCCCTCCTTGAGATGTGAGGTGATGAAGCTTGGTACCTTTCTTTTTTCTCCCATGAATCTCCCTCCATATTTTCTTAACAAATGATTATTTTTTCTCTTTTTCCTTAGCATTGGTGAAGGTTACCTTCTCTTTTGGTTGCTTCAAGTTGTGAATTTGAGGATGGAAGTGAGGTTCTTCTTGTTGTTCATTCTCTAACTCTCCCAAATACTCATCCAAAGGGTTTATTGAGAGCACCTCCTGCACACAATCAGAAATTAACCTATCAGTTTCATCAATGAAGTAAAGTGTGTCATCATGATCTAAAGAATGTTTCATAGAAGCAGGCAAAGTGTACACCACTTTCTCTTCTCCGACTCTTAACATTAATTTCCTTCCTTTCAAATCAATTAGGCCACCTGAGGTGCTAAGGAATGGTCGGCCAAGAATCAATGGTGTCTCCACATCCTCATCGATGTCCATGATCACAAAATCCACAGGAAAGACAAATTTGTCTACTCGGCCAATCACATCTTCAACAATCCTACGAGGTTTCCTTGTTGATCGATCCACCAATTGTAAGGTCATCCTCGTGGGCCTTAACTCATCCAAGCCAAGTTTCAAATACATGGTGTAGGGCATGACATTTATGCTAGCCCCTGATTCCGCTAAAGCATTTTCTTGGACTCCTCCTTCAAGCATGCACGGGATAATGAAACTTCCGAATCTTTCAACTTTTGTAGGAGCTTCTTTTTCAAAATAGCCGAGCAATTTCCTGTAAGTGCAACCGTGTCTTCTTCCTCCAACTTTCTCTTGTTCGTAAGGAGCTCTTTTAAAAACTTGGCATATTTAGGCATTTGTATCAATGCTTCAACTATCGGGATGTTCAAATGGAGTTGTTTGAAAATGTAAATGAACTTTATGAAGTGAATATCCTCCTTGTCATGCTTCAATCTGGTTGGATAAGGGATTGAAGGCTTGTACTCAGATGATTTTGATGGTCCTTGTTGTTGGGGCTTATCATTTCTTCCCCGATTTTTGTCTTCACTATTTTTTTCAACTAGCTTGGGGTCTTCCCTGAAGGCTACCCCACTTTCCTTGACACTTGGGTCAACTTCGACCCTTGTCTCCACTTGCCTCCTGCTTCTAAGGGCAATGGCCTTCAAGTGCTCCCTTAGATTGTCTTCCGTGTTACTAGGAAGACAACCTAAAGGATGTTTAGAATTTACCTTGGTGAGTTCCCCTACTCGATGCTCAAGTGATTTTATAGAAGCTTGGAGGTTTCTCAAAATAGAACCTATCTCACTGAACTGTTTGCCGTGCTGAGTGAGTTGAGCATTCACCTTGCCAAATTGTGCATCCATGCTACTAGTTAGTCTATTAAACCTGGCATCAGTACTGGGAATGAACTTGGCAAGAACCACTTCAGTAGAAAATTCTTCTCAAAAGCCGGTTGTTGAAATTGAGATCCTTGGTGTGGTGCGCCACTTTGTTATTGGCCTTGGTTCCATGCAAAATTTGGGTGGTTCTTCCATCCCGAATTGTACGTTGAGCTATATGGATTCCATTGATTTCGTTGCCCCCCAATGTAGTCAACATTCTCAATGGAAGCAACAGAGGAGCTAGCAATCAAAAATTAGGCTGTACCATGCCCACCACTGCAAGTACTAGAACTCATCACTGATTCTGACCTCGAACTACTGCCCATAAGAAGATCAAGTTTTTGAGTTAACAAATCAACCTTTGTGGCTAAGGCATCATTGCTACTCACTTCATAAATTCCAGCAGTCTTTTGTGAAGATCCCCTTGAGGCCCAATGTGACTCATTGCTTGCCATAGACTCAAGTAATTGCTCAGCCTCATCGGGATACTTGTTGCTAAGGGAACCACCCGCCGTGGCATTAATGAGTTGACTAGTGGCATAATTCAGCCCATTGTAGATGATTTGTACGTGCATTCATGAAGCAAAACCATGATGGGGGCAACTTCTAAGGAGATCCTTGAATCTCTCATAGGCTTCAAACAATGTTTCGGATTCCCCTTGTTTAAAGGCTGAAATTTCTTGTCTTCATTTGACCGCTTTGCTTGGCGGAAAATACCTCCCAAGGAACTTCCCAACCATATTCTTCCATGTTTTTATTGACCCCGGAGACAATGATGTAAGCCAACGATATGCCCCGTCTCTTAAACTGAATGGAAATAGCCTCAAATGGATAGCATCGTCCGATACCACATTAATCTTGAATGTAGAGCAAATTTGGAGGAACCAGGAAAGGTGGTCATGTGCATCTTCATTTGCAAGACAATTGAATTGAACCGAGTTATGGACCATGCCAATTGTACTTGCTTTAATTTCAAAATTGTTGGATGCCACGGATGGTGCATGAACACTAAACTAATTACCCGTGAATTGAGGTCTTTCATATTGGGATAGAGTGCGTCACTCTTCAGCCATGATTGAAGACTCTCTATCCTCAATTTCAATGTTCTGTGTACCCGACCCTTCACCAACTTCTCTCAATCTCCAATGCAAAGTTTTTTCAATTTCACTATTCGGTGTAATCAAGGTCGATGGATTTGAACGTGTCATGCACAGTACCTTGCAAAACCAATAAAAATTGTAGAAAGTTAAGATCAAAAGAAAAGAAAAATGACGATAAAAATGAGTAAAAAGTGAAATGGCTAGAGTAATAATGTAAACGTTTCCTAGAATTCCTTAAAGGACCCCGGCAACGGCGCCAAAAATTTGATTGCTTCCGCGCAAGTGTACGGGATCACCAAGTAATACCTCATACGAAGACACGAGGATCGTATTCCATGAGGCTAAGGATCTCCTATAACTCCTTCTTGAACTATTATCTAGCCTAAGATCTCAAGTGATGGAATTTACTCTACTAGATGTAATTAAAAATAAAACAAGATTACCAACAAATTAGAGAGAACAAGCAATGAGCAAGCAAGAAAATCAATGTAATGCAAAGGCCTATGGATGTGGATTCCCTTGAGGTGTATCATGTAACATGGATGATGATCAAAAGGTGCAATGGTAATTTGGACCAAGAGATTTCTAGATTAGAACAACCACAATTTCTCGGCGATTGAACCCTAACCCATACGAATATTGATAGGAATTTCTTCCAAATCCACATTCCTACGATTGCATTAAGTACAAGGAAATCACAAATAGTTGTAAACCTACTCTTCTTTGTCTTAGACCTAACATGGAGGGCTACCAACACCCAATTTCTCAGCGTGACGATACAAGTATCCCCTTCTAATCCACTCATGATCTAATACATGCGAGCAAGTCACATCTACATGCATCACTCATAAAAAAAGCTACGGATTTCTCCTCAGTGTAGCACTTAGAATGAAAACAATGGATTAAATCTCAAAATAACCCAAGCATGGAATTAACAAGTAATCATCCAAAAATACATGATAAAAACCCACCAGGTTCACCAACGCCCGGTGGTCTTGGGGGTCTAGTGTGTCATCATCCCACAACAAGCAACACAATCAAGTAAAGCACAAAACAAAAGCATAAATGACACTCCCTAGATGAAATGGTGGAAAAGAAGGTAGAGAATGTGTTGAATGACGCTTTCCCAGACAAAGGAATGCCGAATGACACTTCCTCTAACCGCGGGTCTCTTTCCTTCAAATCGTGGTTGATCTCCCCTTGAATGATGTTGCCTTCTTGCCTAGAGAGCCTTGGACCTTGGCCTTGAATGATCTCCTAGCTTCCTTGCCCTTCTTCTCTTTTCCAAGGTCGCCCAAAGCTTCTCAAGTGGTCTGTTCAAATTTGTCCAGAAAAGACCCCTTGTTCTGTCCTAAAAGTCAGCTTTTATATCCCCATAGCATACGGGTCTATAACACTCAAAAACCTAAATTTGTGCTTCATACGGGGTGCATACGGGGTTCATATGGCCTCCATATGGCCCCCATACTGGGTGGCATGGGTGTGGTATGAAAAACTGGGCAGACAACTTCAAATCATCCCGTTGCTACATTGCATATGGCCTCCATACTGGGTGGTATTGGGGTGGTATGAAATTGTTGTTTTCTTCTCTTTTCACCTAAATGATATCATCGTGTTCTCCATGGCTTTCTTATACCCTACAAAGCAAATAGTAGATGATTAAGTGCAAAAAGAGCATCAAACCTCACAAAATACATGCAAAGTGAATACGATATATATATATATATATATATATATATATATATATATATATGAAAACATCTACATTTAGACACTTATCAAGGTGCGTAGAGAGCCTGAAAGGTGCGCAGGGTTGGATTCCCAGAGTCACCACATGGGTTCCCCAACAGCCAACACCAAGATATGCGCATCTTGGTGGCTCCTGACCTAACCGAGGCCACGGTTAGTGAATGGAGTGTTTTCGAGGCTAGTTGTCATACTATTGACTATTTTAAATTGTTGGTTTATTTATTTTTAAATGTTTTGAGCTATGAGTTATTAAAGAAATATATGAATTTGGATTTTATACTTGTATGGATTCCGTGATGATGTAAAAGGTGTTTATTTTGTATTTCTTATGTTATACTTGCTATCTAAAGTATTTTAAATATTTTGAGAATCGAAACATATTTTAGCATTTTATTTTTATTCAATCATGTATGAGATGTAGTTCCATGTTTAGCCCCTCACTGAGTAACTTAGTTACTCATCCCCTCTTCTTTTCAATCCCAGGTGATAGCACAGCAATAGAGTAAAAGTGTGAAGTGCTTGGTAGAGTTTATTTTGTGATTTTCTTAAGTTGTGTATGATACTTAAAAATTTTTGGCATGTATTAGAAGGATCCATTAGGATGTTATACCTTCATACTTGGTTTTACTTCTCTTCAATATTCCTAATTGTGTCAGTCAGGACTATGTGATAGATGAGAGTTATACCCAGTGTATGGGGGATGTTATCCTTATGGTTATATCTTTCTGTGTTGTGATTATCCATGTTTTTGTCTTATGTTACAATGTTGTTCTTGTGTATTAATATTGTTGTATGTCCTCATTGTTAAATTATTTCTTGTTGTTATAGAATATTGTACAGGGAATAGGATAGCCTTACGGCGATCTTGGGATGAGGCAGATGTTTGAACTCCCCTAGGTTGTCATCACGGTATGTCATGTGTGGGACCCACGGGACGGGGCGGGACACCTAGTGTTAGACTCACCATGCTTGGACGGGATATACATATAAATACATAGTGACCATCGG
Organism: Dioscorea cayenensis subsp. rotundata; assembly: GCF_009730915.1. Lineage (NCBI taxonomy): Eukaryota > Viridiplantae > Streptophyta > Magnoliopsida > Dioscoreales > Dioscoreaceae > Dioscorea > Dioscorea cayenensis. Next base: position 16,293,272 of record NC_052480.1, on the reverse strand, counting down.
GTATTTATACCTCTTAAACTCAAGGATTAAGTATTAGCTTGTATTCTAACCCTAGTTTGAGAAAACCAATTTTCCAATTACAATAGTAGGAGGATTTGGGCGGAAGAGATTCCGTATTCAATACTCACACTGGATTAGGGGTCAATTGCTATAACCATCTGGTTGACCTAATCTAGGTTTTTCTCTTTCCAACTAGCCAATTGCAGGTTAGTTCTATCATCATCCGCACTTTAGTAGCCCATGAGGGGATCCTCATCAATGACCACTTTCCTACCCTGATTACCCCTGTATTCTACCTTCGTTATTAGCATTTTACTTGCATTTGCTTAGTTACTTTACATCCTCTCTATCATTTGAACTTGTATGTTAAACAACATTATGATGAGAAAGTAAGAGTATTTTCACGGGTCCTTGGGAATACGACCCTCTCGTGCTCACACAAGAGGTATTACTTGATGACCCGTATACTTGTGGGATCGCACAAGCGCATCAATCATCATCAACATCTTAGGTAGTTTCTTTTAGATCACCACCAAATAATTCCTTGAAAGTGCCACAGTCTCCAATTCCTCTAATTTCCTCTTATTGGTTACAAATTCTTTCAAACTTAGCATATTTGGGCATTTGTTACAATGCCTCCACAAGAGGGATATTTATATACAGGTGCTTGAATATGTTGAGGAATTTTCTGAATTGGGCATCCTTCTTGTCTTTCTTTAATCTGGCCTGGTAGGGAATAGAGAGCTTCTACCTTTGATAGTGGTTTCTATGGGGGGTTTTCATTTTTATTTTTCTCATTTCTCTCATTTCCCACTCTTGATAACTTAGAGTTTTACCTGGAGGGTTACCCTGTTTTCCTTGACACTTTGGCCTTTTCGGCCCTTGTCTCCACTTGTTTTCCACTCCTAAGAGTGATGGCCTTCAAGTGATCTCTTGGATTATTTTCAATGTTACTTGGTAAATTACAAGAATAATGATAAGTACTTGTGTGATAAGAATGTGAAGTGTTCTTTCTTTGTGTTGAGCATTACTTTTCTCGGGTTTTAATGCTAATATGGGTGTATTTATGTTATTTTCATGCAGGTAGGGTTGTGAAGCCGAATATGAGAGAAAGAAGCCAATGTGGGTCGTAATGCACCAATTTGGAGAAAATCTTGCTAAGGTTTAAACGCGAAGACATATATCGGGTTCGAGATGCGGGAATGTGTGCCAACCTCCTTGTATTCAAGTTAGCACAACTATTTGGAGGGGCACAAGGGCAGTCACATTCACGCATTCCAACTTGTGCATATAGAACAAGATCTCCACTAACATTTCCGTTATTGAAGAAGCAAAGCGATCTGCGACGTAAACGTGTGCATGTTTGCATTACCTCGATAAAAGCATGTATTTGGGAGTATTTCGGGCCTGTACTGTAGCAAAAAATATAGCAAAATACTGTACCAGCACTGTTCACAGCCGCCCGAGAAAACATTAAAATAGAGAATCCACACGCCCGTGTGAAAAATCCACAGGGGCGCTCACACGGGCGTGTGAAATCCCGATTGCAACCGTTTAAAAGTCGATTTCAGCTCTGATTTCAGCATTCTTTTCTCCATCTTTTCCCTAACTTGAGAGAGGGTTGAAGCTAGGGTTTTGAGAGATATTGGCTAGGGCTTTGGAGAGGCTCTATGGCTCTGACATTGCGTGCCATTTGGAAGAAGTTTAGTGGGAGAGTTTTCGTTGGCACCGACTCGGCGAGGTGTATTCGAGGTCAGACAAAGGAACCCTTGCGATGAGTAGAGGACTCTCCACAAGACCATCGCCATGACTAACAAGGGGGTTTTCTATGGATGCTTTATTTTACATTCGATTTCATTGATTGTATCTAGCTCCATGGAGAGCTAAACCCCTAGTGGGTACTTGGGTATTTGTGAACCCTAGGATGTATTCATTTCATTGAATCTATTTATTATGCTTCAATTAATTGATGTTAATTGCGAGTTCCAATCTTGGAGACTTGATTGTATGAATGTTCCCTTAGAGTGACACTAGGGTTGAGAGTTCTTCTTGACAACTCTTGTGAGTGAGTGACACACCATGAGAGTTAGACAAAGCTATATTAGAGAGGATTGAGAGGGTGAGTCAAGAGGTAGCGGAGCGTCCTCTTTCCCCTCCAGTGTGATCTATCCTACCTCCACGTTCGAAGAGTTCTTTGAGGGCATATTAGAGTGAATGGCCTAAGGGATGACCTTCCGATTGGGCTTAGTGGCGAGTGCAACAGAGTGAAGTGTTGAAGTGATTTTAGCATATAGGGCTTAATTGTGGCTAGGGATCTTTCACCTGGATCAAAGGGTTAGGTCTATACATAGGAATAGGGTTTATCATTTGGAATCCCTAGAGCTCATTACAATTCTATACGAGTGCGAGGTGTTGAAATTGTTCGATTTCTCCTCCGGGATATGTATAGAGTTAGGCATGGTTGACCTTAGATTTGGGACTTTGCAATTAAGGATTTCCACGACTCATTATTGCATTAATTAGAAAGCATAATAGAGGTTTCTTGCACTTAAAATTATTGTCCTAGGTGGAATAATACCCGGGTACCCCATCTTTATCGATTGCCTTACCTTCTCCTTTACATGTGCTCTCTTTCTTGTTGTTTTTACTTTTGAGAATTAAATCTTGTCACACATATCACTATGCATCTTGCACATTAGTTAAAAAACAACTTAAGTTTCTTTATTCCCTACTCTATGTGGATACGATACCCACTCATTTGGGATTTTTACTTCGACACCCGTGCACTTTTGGTTTACACGAATGTACGGACGTGTCAGAGAACACTTGGAATTTGCTCTAGTGAGTTTCCCAACCTGATTTTCAAGTGCTTGAATGGAAACTTGGACATTCCTTAGGATGACACTGATCTTAGTAAACTGTGTCCCATGTTGAGCAAGCTAAATGTTGATGTTCTTGAATTTTGCTGCTGTGTTGATCATGAATTCAGCTAGAACATATTCTGTAGTGTATTTCTTGTCTTGTTAGGTAGGGGCTAATATTATGTTCCTAGCCATTATAGAGGTCTTTGTTGTTGTTCGCCTTGGTTCCATGAAAATTCTGGTGGCTCCTTTACCCGGATTATATGTATTACCATAGGAATTACCCAGGCCTCTTGGTCCTCCACCAACATAGTCTATTGTCTCCATTGGCGCCACTGAAGCAACAGAAATTAGACATTGTGTAGTTGCATGCTCAGCACCACATGGCTCACAAGATAGGACTGCCCCAGAATTCGAGCTTGAACCTATAATGAACTGGTCAAACCGCTTGGTCAAAGCTTCAACTTTGGTGGCTAGTGCAGTGTTGTCATTCATTTCATAAATTCTTGCTACCCTTGGTGGTTTTTATTGATTACTCTAAGGGCATTCATTGCTTTCCATATCCTCAATTATTTTTTTAGTGTGATGAGTGCATTTCATATCATACTTTGCATATCTCCAATGCACTCTTTTGCTTGCCTTTTAGCACCTTTTGTTTTGAATGATGCTATTCTGGGTATGTTTGTCTTTGTTGTAGGATTTTTTGGGTCAAAACATGTAAGGAGTGAAATCAAGGACAAAATCAATTAAAGAAGATAATTTCTCTAAGTGCCATCTCCCCATGGTTTTCTTTGGATGGATACTCCTCTACTCTTCATTAGAAGTGCGAGGGTACTATCTTCCCATGATTATCTCTGGATGGACGTTGCTTGTGCTTTCAGGGGAAGCACAGTCTGCGTGCTCCTTTTATGAGCATGCTCAAGCTAGCACGGTAGAAGCACGACCGTTCTTTTCCCATGATTTTCTCTGGATGACACTTAGCCCTTTTTGCTTAGAAGTTCCAAGATTAGCACTATCTAAGCACGACCTTGCTCCAAACATGTTAAGCCTAAAAACTCCTTTTTATCTCATAGATTTAAGGTTTGAAGACATCTTTTGTTTAGGGGACTTCTTCTCCAGCAAGGGAGTTCTCAAGAGGATGATGATCAACCATCACCACATGAGATAAGAAGATCAAGGTTGAGTTAGAGATACCGAAGAAGTGGAGTTACCCATTCCATTGAGTTCTTGAAGTACAATTAAAGAGATTTTATGAAAGGGGAAAGTCATGATGTCTCTCTTACTTGCATTTATCTTCTTCTCTTAGTTGTATGAATTTATGAGGCTCTAACTGTTCCACGGTGCACTGGGATTGTGAACTATGCTCTCTTATACTTAGACTACTTATGTTTTAATGGCTATGGACTTCTTTTTCATTCTTGTGTAAATTTATTTCTTGCATAACTTGGTATGCTGGATTTGTGTAGTTGCTTAGCAAAACTTGGCATGTGCCAATTGCAGTAGTTGTAACTACCTTGCGTACTTACAAAACTTAGCATGTTTGAGAACTATAGTTGCTCTAGCAAAATTTGGCATATTTGAGAGCCATAAATGCAACAAAACTTTTGAACTACTACAAGGATCTTAGAATGTACCCTGGTAGGCATTAGACTTAAGTTAGTATCTTGAAGACATAGGAATTGACACACCCCTTGCATGTGTGTACCGCAAGTGCATGGGTTGTCGAAGTAATAAAGTACCCCAGTGTGTGGGTAGTCATATCCACAAGGAATTGGGCTTAGAAACACAAGTATTGCTTTTTAACTATAGTGAAAATGATTGAAGGCTTATGTGAACAATATCAATGCAAATAAAAATAAAAAAAAAGAAAAGAAAGCGCAATAGGAATAAGGAGAGGTAATCGATAGAAAGTGGGGCACCCAGACATTGCTCCCCCCTAGGACTATTGTTTCAAGTGCAAGACCAATTACTATGTCTCCTAACTGATGTTTAATGAGTCGTGGAAATCCTAAAAACACGGTCCCAAACCTAAGGTTAAACATGACTAACCATAAACCATGCCCCGGTGGAAAGGAGTACTCTCGACGCCTCACACTGTGCAAGGTTTCTTAAAGCTCTAGGGATTCCAAATGATAAATCCTATTCCCTAATATAGATCTAACCCTTTGGTCCAGGCGAAAGACCCCCTAGTCACGATTTAGCCCCAACACTAAAGATTACTTCAACACTTCACTCTATTACTCGTGCAACTAAGCCCCAGTGGAGTTTGTCTCTAGCACTTCACTCTATCATGACTGCAAAGAACACTTGGAATGTGGAGGTAGGATAAACCACATCGGAAGGGAAAGGGGACGTTTCGCTATCTCTCGACTCACTTTCTCGACCCTCTTCAACCTTGCTTTGTTTAACCCTAATGAAGTGTTACTCATTCACAAGGATTACCAAGAAAGATTCTCAACCCTAGTGTCACTCTAAGGGAAAATCAATTCAACAAGCATTCAAGGATGGAACTAAATTAAAGAAGCATAATAAAGGTCAATGAAACACAATCATCCTAGGGTTTACAAGTCCAAGCACCCACTAGGGGTTTAGCTCTCCATGGAGCAATATACAATCAGAAATGAAATCAAACATAAAAGCATGTAATCCATAGATAAAACCCCTCGTGTTCCATATCGATGGTCTTGCAAAGCCACCTCGTCTTCTCCAAAGGTTCCCTTCTCAAGCCTAGGGCACACGTCGCAAAATCGATACCGATGAAAGCTCCCCCAATAGCTCTTTTCCAAAGGAATGTGATGTAGAATGCCATAGAACTGCACCTAGAACCAAGCAAATGCCTCTCCAAACCCTAGCTGCGAGCACCTCCAATGATGGGCGAAAAATAGGAAAAATGTCTTGAAAGAATCCTCAAAATGTGGAATTTATAGGGGCTAGAATCAGGCATCCACACTGGCATGTGGAATTTCCACACACCCGTGTGGATTTGCAAAAATCAGTTTCCTACGAGCTGTGAACAGTAACTACTACAATGATTTTACTACTATAAAATGCTCTAAAATCCACTCTTTTCATCGAGGCTATATGAATGGGCATGCATCCATGTAGTAGATTGCATTGTGTCTTCAATGGAACCACAATGACGGAGCTCTTGCTAATGTTGCAAAGTCAGAACAAATAAGTGTGACTGTCTTTGTGTCCCACCACTTTGTGTATTCTCTTAAGCATAATGGAGGTTGGCACACACCAACATGTCTTTGAGCACAACTTGTGTCTTCACCTTTGTTCGATCCAAGAACTTCACCACAAGCACGTCCACAATCTACTTTTGCTTTCCTTCATCCAACTTTGTCTCCACAACCCTACATGCATAAAAGAACACAAATACACACGAATAAGCTATAATATCTGAGAAACGTAATGCTCAATGTAAAAAAAGAATACTTCGTATTACTTATACACAAGCACTTATTAGGAATCATCCCAAGGCATTGTTCTCTTGTTATCAAAACTCAACCCTAGTCTACCTGGTTTTTTTATCTCATTGTTCCTTATCTTTAATTAGTAGTTAACTCCTTTATCACCCAATCAGTTTGATTAGACATTAGAGGATAAATTAGTACTAGAAGTCTAGTTCCTATGGTACCGGAACCCTACCTCTTTGTGGGCTATGACTTTATTACTTGTAACAATCTATACACTTATGGAGGGTGCATCACGTTTTTAGCGCCATTGACAGGGACTAGCAAATTTTAGGAAAATTAGGATTCTGGTGATCTAGTTTGTTATATTGTTCATATTTGTAAATGGTTCTTCTTTTTCTCTTTTTATCATTTGTTCAACCTTCTTTTCGTATTTCAATTCTGAATCTTGAACTCATCATGTTAATTTTTCTTGTAAATACTCTACTTACTTTATCTTTACCATTCATTCTTATTCTATCTCCTTAACTTTGATTTCAATGATTAGGAAGAATTGCTTTCTACTCTGAGGAGTCATTCTTACTTCGCTTTCCACCAAGATGGGAGTACTTTCTCTCACGAAGATAAACACAGTATAGTAGAACTAATATCAAAATTTTATGAGTAGATAACACAATGGAATTAGTTCATGAGTACAGAGATCGGGACCTACAGAGAAAAAAAAGAAGAAAAGATGAATGTAGGATAGGCAATGTCAATTTTGACTAGCTTAGGCAATGATATACCCTATGAAGTGGATGACAACTGATGAGTGCATTTCATATAGATATTTTTCTACCCTTTTCATGCATTTATCTTGTTTTTAAGCATTTATTTGTTGTGATTCGATGCTACTATGGGTCTTATTGTGTAATTATATAGGATAACAGGCTCTTGTATAAAAAAAAGGATTCGGCACAAGTACAATTTGAAAAGAGTTCAAATTATAGTGTTATAGGTGAAGCACGGGCATGCTCCCTCCCAGTGAAAATCTCTGGACTTCCGCATCAGGCGAAGCACTAACATTGTAGCACAACTTGGACAAGAACCACTATTTCGATGCCTAGATCATGAGTGTGCTTGTGGGAGCACAAGGCAAGCACTCCCGTGCTCACCCCATAATTTTCTTTGTTTTGGAGAAATTGAAGTGCATGGTCTTGTTTTTAAAATCACAGCCTAAACACACCCGTGCTTAGGGCGTATTGAGCCCGAAAAGTCCCTTTTAAGCAAGATCTAAGTCATTTCTTGTGGGATCCTTTTCGATTCCTCTTAGGGTTAGCTGCCAAGGTTATTCCCAACACATTTCTAATAAGTGCTTGTGTGATAAGCGTGCGAAGTATTCTTTCCTTATGATGAGCATTACATGTGTATTTATGTTATTTTGCGCATGTAGGGTTGTGAAGTTAAGTATTAAGAAAAGAAGCGAAAAGTAGATCATGAATGCATCGTTTGGTGGAATCTTGGGATGAACAAATGCGAAGACACAAGTTGGGCTCAAGGATACGTAAATGTGTGCCAACCTCTATGTATTCAAGCAATTATAATGATTTGAAGGGGCACAAAGGCAGTCAAATTTGTGTATCCCGACTTGTGTAATGTTAGTAAGATCTTCACCAATGAAGCCTTTATTGAAGAAACGATGTGATCTAAAGCATAGACGTGTGCCCGTTTATGTTGCCTCGATGAAAAACATGGATTAAGGAGTGTTCTTGGCCAGTACTGTTGCAAAAACTGTTCACAGCCGACCAAAAATTAGGATTTCAAAGAATCCACATGGGCGTGTGGAAATTCCCAAAGCCCATGTGGAAATTCCATAGGGGCATTGACAAGGTCCCCTTGCGTATATCCCGCAAGTGCACGGGTTTGTCAAAGTAATAATCCAGCATGAGCGGGTATGAAATCCACAGGGAGTAGGGAACAAAAATACTTAATCCGCTTCTTAGCTATGTGAAAGATCAGTAATGATAAGTGTGACAATGATTCAATTCTCAAAAGTAAAAACAACGAGTAAGAAAGCGCGAGTAAAGGAGGAGGTAAGGCAATCGATAAAGATGGGGTACTCGGATAATGCTCTGCCTAGGACAATCATTTCAAGTTCAAGAACCCTCTATTATGCTTCCTAATTGATGCAATGGTGAGTCGTGGAAATCCTTAAATACATAGTCCCAAACCTAAAATAAACTATGCCTAACAATATACATGTCCCAGAGGAGAGATTAGATAACCTCTCAACCTTGCACTCGAATAGAGTTGCAATGAGCTCTAGGGATTCCAAGTGATAAATCTCTTCCTAATTATAGACCTAACCCTTTGGTCCAGGTGGAAGGTCCCTAACCACAATTAAGCCCTAGATACTAACATCACCTCAACGCTTCACTCCGTTGCACGCGCAACTAAGCCCCAGCGGATGGTCATCCCTTAGACCATTCACTCTATTATGGCCACAAAGAACTCGAGGAACGGAGGTAAAATCTATCACATCGGAGGGAAAAGGGGACGCTCCTGTACCTCTCGACTCATCCTCTCAACCCTCTCCAACCTAGCTTTGTCTAACGCTCGTGGTGTGTCACTCACTCACAAGGTTACCAACAAGAACTCTCAATTCTAGTGTCACACTAGGGGAAATGTTCATACAATCAAGTATTCAAGGTTGGAACTCACAACAAACATCAATTAATTGAAAGCATAATAAAGAGATTCAATGAAATAAATACATCCTAGGGTTCACAAATACCCAAGTACCCACTAGGGCTTTAGCTCTCCATGGAGCTAAGTACAATCAAAGAAATAGAATGTAAAAGTAATGAATCCATAGAGAAACCCCCTCGATAGTCGTGTTGATGATCTTGTGGAAAGTCCTCTACTCATCGTCTAAGGATTCCCTCGTTCGGTATAGGATACGCCTCGACGGAAGCTCCCCTACCAACCTTCTTCCTAAGGAATGACGATGTCAGAGCCGTAGAACCTCTCCAAAACCATAGCCAATACCTCTCAAAACCCTAGCCGAAACCCTCTATCAAGTTGGGGAAAAGATGGAGGAAAGAATGCTGAAATTGGGGCTGAATCGACTTTAAATAGGGCCAGAATCGGGCGACCACACGGGCCTGTGGATTTTACACACACCCATGTGGTAATTTCGACATGCCTGTGTGGATTCTCTGGAATTGTGATTTTTGGTCGGCTATGAAGAGTAAACAAGCACACGTTTATGCCGTGGATCGCTTTGCTTCTTCAATGACGGATAAGTTGATGGAGATCTTGTTCTATGTGCATAAGTCAGAATGCTTGAGTGTGACTGCCCTTGTGCCCCTCCAAATGGTTGTGCAAACTCAAATACGGGAAGGTTGGCACACACTCTAGCATCTCGCACCCGACTTATATCTTCGCGTTTTAACTTTAGCAAGATTTCCTCCAAAATCGGTGCATTGTGATCCACATTGGCTTCTTTCCTTCATAATTGGTTTCACAACCCTACCTGCACAAAAGTAACATAAAAACACACATATTAGTGTAAAAACCCGAGAAAAGTAACATAAAAACACACATATTAGTGTAAAAACCCGTAAAAACACACACATAGTCCCAAATCTAAGGTCAACTATGCCTAACTCTATACATGTCCCGGAGGAGAAATCGAACAATCTCAACACCTCGCACTCACATAGAGTTGCAATGAGCTCTAGGGATTCCAAGTGATAACTCTCTTCCTAGATTTAGACCTAATCCTTTGGTCCAGGTGGAAGGTCCCTAGCCACAATTAAGCCCTAGATACTAAGATCACCTCAACGCTTCACTCCATTGCACGCGCAACTAGGCCCCAGCGGAGGTTCATCCTTTAGACAATTCACTCTATTATCGCCGCAAAGAACTCGAGGAACGGAGATAGAATCAATCATGTCGGAGAGGAAAGGGGACGCTCCTGTACCTCTCGAGTCACCCTCTCAACCCTCTCCAACCTAGCTTTGTCTAACGCTCGTGGTGTGTCACTCACTCACAAGGTTACCAACAAGAACTCTCAGCCCTAGTGTCACTCTAGGGGAAATGTTCATACAATCAAGCATTCAAAGTTAGAACTCACAATAAACATCAATTTATTGAAAGCATAATAAAGAGGTTCAAAGAAACAAATACATCCTAGGGTTCACAATACCAGGGTACCCACTAGGGGTTTAGCTCTCCATGGAGCTAAGTACAATCAAAGAAATAGAATGTAAAAGCAATGAATCAATAAAGAAACCCCCTCGATAGTCGTGTCGATGGTCTTGTGGAAAGCCCTCTACTCGTCGTCCAAGGATTCCTTCGTCCCGTAGATAGGATACGCCTCGATCGATGCTCCCCTACCAACCTTCTTCCTAATGGAATCACGATGTCGGAGCCGTAGAACCTCTCCAAAACCTTGGCCAATACCCTCGAAACCCCTAGTCAAGCCCTCTCGCAAGTTGGGGAAAAGATGGAGAAAAAGAATCCCAAAATCGGTCTCGAATCGGCTTTAAATAGGGTCGAATCGAGCGACAACACGGGCGCGTACGTACACGCGTGCTCGCGGAATTTCCACACAGGCGGTAATTTCCACACGCCTGCGTGGATTCTCTCGTCTGCAGCTTTTCGTACCGTCAACAAGAATCGCCTATGCTGATTTTCTACGGTGGTATGCCGGGAATACTCCCGAATCCACTTTTCATCGAGGTAACACAAACGGGCACACATTTATGCTGTGGATCGCTTTGCTTCTTCAATGACGGATAAGATGATGGAGATCTTGTTCTATGTGCATAAGTCGGAATGATTGAGTGTGACTGCCCTTGTGCCCCTCCAAATGGTTGTGCAAACTCAAATACGGGGAGGTTGGCAAAGACTCTAGCATCTCACACCCGACTTATATCTTCGCGTTTGAACTTTAGCAAGATTTCGTCCAAAATCGGTGCATTGTGATCCACATTGGCTTCTTTCCTTCATAATTGGTTTCACAACCCTACATGCACGAAAGTAACATAAAAACACACATATTAGTGCAAAAACCCGAGGAAAGTAATACTCAACATAAGGAAATAATGTTTCGCATTCATATCGCATAGGAATGGGGGTGGGGCGGGAATCCCTCGCTCCCTGAGGGCCCCTGCCCGACGGGCGGCGATTCCCTCGAACGTCCCCTTCAGCTGGGCGGGAGGGGAAAAAGTCCTCCCCGCCTCGGGCAGGGCGGGGGCGGGAATGGTCTCCACTCACGCCTCTGGGATTCCCCGGCCCCGTGCCCCGCGGGGATTCCCCAAAAAATATAATATATATTTTTAATATATTTATTAAATATTATTTCAACATTAACATAATATTATATATATATATAATCAATAAATATTTATTTATTAATATTTTTAGTTATTATTATGGAACTCACAATTATTTTATACAACTTAATAACTATTTAAATTTATATATTTCATTAAAACATATTTATTTAATAAAATCTTAAATTATTTTAATAAAATTATTATATAATATATCTACAAAATTTAAATTCAAACTTCTAATTTTCAAATTTCTAATATTCAAAAAAACTAATTATTTATTTAATTTAAATGAATTGGATAATTAGGTAATTGTCTAGATTTTTTTATTCAAATATCCATGTGTTGCTACATATAAGAGAGTACTGACATATTATTAGATCTTCAATTTTTTTTTATTAATCATTGGTTGAAAGGTATTATTAATATTATTACTTGAATTTATTTCTATTAAGTTAATGTTATTTGTGAAAAAAAAATTGCTTGTTTATTTATGTATTTCTTTATTTTTGAAGATTCATGTTTATGGTCAACAATTCAAGCTATTTGTTCTACATTTGATGAAGAGGAGGATGAGAATGATGAGGTAAATATGATTTAATTTTATAAAATTTTATCTTTAATCTTGATATTATTTATAATCTTATTATATATTTACAATTTTGTTTATTATTGAAGGGGGAGTTATCATGTCAAGATGCTAGTGGTAGTGGAATTGGATTCTCAATATAAATAATTTGGAGAAAGAACAAAGAAGAAACAAATTGATGGAAGCATGAAATTATTGTGCTAGTTCTGCATTATGAATTTTATTTAATGGATTTGTAATTTTAATTTAGTTTTAAACTTTATGTTATTTGTACCTTAATGTTGTTGTTTCATCAAACATTATATTATGACTTGTTAGGAGAAATATTTTTGTGTGAATTTTTTTATTTTTATATATGATGTACGTATGTTGTAAAAACTTTGGTTGAGAATTTTTTTATTTTTATTTCATCGTACATTATATTTTTTTATTTTTCAATTGTATATAGCATCTTTAGCATGTGTAACATAAATGCATTAGAAATATTATAGTTATTTATAGAAAAATTTTATATTAATGTTTTTGAGTGGGCGGGGATCCCTCAGGGGAGTGAGCTGGGGAGGATTTTTTTCCCTCTGGGAATTTTAACCTGGGAATCCCTCGCCCTGTGGAGAATGGGGATGGGGACGGGGATCCCATTCCCCGCCCCGCCCCGCCTCACCCCCATTCCTAATATCGCACAAGCACTTATCACTCAACATAAGAAAAGAACGCTTCGCATTCATATCTCACAAGCACTTATCAGGCATGTGGAAAACTTACAGGCCCATGTGGATCCTCGATTCCAGCCCTATTTAAGCCATGATTAAGCCCGATTTTGGGGGCCATCTTTCATCCTACTTTCCAACTTTTCTCCATCTTTTGAGAGGCCATCGGCTAGGGTTTAGTGGGGCTTTTGGTAAGTCTTTGGAGTGGTGATACATCTTTGACATCACGCTCTACTTGGAAGAAGGTTATTGGGGGAGCTTTCATCGGCATCGATCCAGCGAGGTGTGCCCTAAGCCGGACAAGGAGACCTTTGGAGAAGACGAGGCTACTCCACCAGACCATCTACATGACTACCAAGGGGATTTTCCTATAGACTATTTGTTTTTAGTTTCGATTTTGCTGTTGATTGTATCTTGCTTCATGGAGAGCTAATCCCCCTAGTGGGTACTTAGATTGGTGAACCCTAGGATGTATTTATTTCATTAAACCTTTTATTATGCTTTCCTTAATTGATGTTTTAATTGAATTCCAATCTTGAATGCTTGATTGATTGAATACTCCCTTAGAATGACACTAGGGTTGAGAGTTCACCTTGGTAACCCTTGTGAGTGAGTGACACACAATGAAGGTTAGACAAAGCTAGATTGGAGAGGGTTGAGAGGGTGAGTTGAGAGGTAGCGGAGTATCCTTTTTCCCCTCCGGTGTGATTTATCCTACCTCCATTTCCTAGAGTTCTTTGCTGTCACAATAGAGTGAAGTGCCAAAGGATGAACTCTGCTGGGGCTTAGTTGCGTGAGCGACAGGGTGAAGCGTTGAAGTGAACTCTAGTATCTGGGCCTTAATTATGACTAGGGGCCTTTCACATGGACCAAAGGGTTAGGTCTACACATAGGAATAGGGTTTATCACTTGGAATATGTAGAACTCCATGCAACTTTATACAGTGTGAGGTGTTGAGACTGTTCGATTTCTTCACCGGGGCATAGTATAGAGTTAGTCACGGTTGACCTTAGATTTGGGACCGTGTATCTTAGGATGTCCATGACTCATTAATGCATTAGTTAGGAAGCATAATATTTGGTTTTGCACATGAAGCGATACTCCTAGGTTGAACAATATCCGAGTTCCCACTTTATATCGATTGCTTTTCCCCTCATTTATTTGTGCTTCTCTTTCTTGTTCTTTTATTCTTGTTTACATCACACTTTATCACACAATCATTATTCCATCATCGCTTGGTTAAGTAGCAACACTAGTATTTCTATTCCCTACTCCCTGTGGATACGATACCCTACTCACCTGGGAATTTATTACTTGACAAACCCATGCACTTGCGGGTCACACGTAAGGGGTGTTGTCAATTTCTGTAGCTAGACTGAATCTATGGTGCAAGAGCTCGAGCAGAGTAAAGCTTAGCTGAAGGCACTTCAGTAGAGCACCGTGAGAGTGGTTTGCAAGGCAAAAAAGGGAGTCTTTCATGGCTTCTATTTCTTTTGTTTTCCTTAGTATTGTATTAATTTGTAAAACTATGAGGGGCTAACCATTCTCTGGTGCACAAGATCTATGAACTTGGATGTTTATGTGTTATGTTGACTGTTTGTTTTTAATGTCTACAGAGTTCTATTCCATTCTTCTGTTTATTCATGTGTTTTCATAACTTGGCTTGCTTGATTTGTGTAGATGCTTGTGTAAAACTTGGCGTGTGTGGATTACCATATTTGTGATTACCTAGTGTAGTTGTAAAACTTTGGGTGTATGAAGCCTGCAATTACACTTGCAGAACTTGGCGTATTTGATAGCTATAGATGCAACATTGCTTGTGAGCACCTACAAGGATCTTGGGATGTACTTGGTTGATTATAGAAGCAATCCATACACATTTCTCCAAGGGATTAGTTTGGGCCATTATTCTATCTCTGTGTTTCTTACATAGTTCATTTCCAACCCTTACCTATCATATTTCCCCTTTTAGGTTATTTACTTATCATATTTACCCTAAATTAGTAATCCAGCTATACATTACAAGATTAACTAGTACTAGGAGTCAAGCCCTTATAGTTTGATAACCTTACCCCTCATGGGGTACCACTTTATTACTTGTAATGATTCGTGCACTTACGGAGAGTTCATCAACAACAATAGATTCTTAGATAAAAAAACCCACCTACAGTGGAAGGCAAATGAATGATACAATGCATAGGGGCATTGATATTCATGGAAATGGTGTTAATAATGCAGCTTAAGGAGTTGCAGGCTCACATGGAATACGCCTTCCGGTAGAAAAACACCAAACTACCAATTATCATATCCTCTACACTTGATACAAGCCAAAAAAAAGCAATTAGTGGCAATGGTCCACAAGCATAAAAGGATCATCCTTGGAGTATTTCTGACATCAAAGGCATTAATCCATCCTTTTGCACACATAAAATTCTAATGGAGGATAACATTAAACCAAAGATGCAACCTTAAAGGAGATTGAACCCTAACATGATGGAAGTTATCAAGAAAGAGATGAAGAAACTATTAGATGCAAAAATAATTTATCCAATTTCAGATGACCCCTGGGTTAGTCTAGTTCAAGTGGTACCAAAGAAGGAAGGAATGACGGTAATCTCAAATGAACCAATGAATTGATTCCAATAGGTACATTAACCGGATTTTGAGTTTATATCGATTATTAGAAGCTAAATGATGTCACACATAATGACCATTTTCCCCTACCCTTCATCAATCAAATGTTGCAGTGGTTGTCCTGACGTATGTATTATTTTTTCCTTGATGGAACGTTTAGCTACCTGCAAATTCTGGTGGCACCTAATGATCAGGAAAAGCCCACTTTAACTTGAATGTATGCAAATTTACTTAAAGGAGAATGCCTTTTGCACTATGCAATGCAGCAACAACATTCCGAAGGTGCATGATGTCCATCTTTGATGAATTCACTGATACATTATGGACGTGTTCATGGATGATTTCTCAGTTTTTGGGGATTTATTTGAAGGGCATAATTTGAAGTGGGTCTTTTCAAGATGTGAGGAAACGAATTTGCTGCTAAATTGGGAAAAATGTCATTTCATGGTTGGGGCACAAGATTTTTGGTAACGGGATCGAGGTGGACAAGGCCAAACTTGAAACAATTAAGAAACTTCCTCCACCAACCTCCACAAAAGATTTTCGAAGTTTCCTTGGCCATGTTGGTTTTTATTGAAGATTTATTAAAGATTTCTCAAAAATTTCTAAGCCAATGACAAACCTTCTAGAGAAGGACACATCCTTTGACTTTGATCAATAGTACCTCATTGTTGAAAAAAAGGTTAGTCCAGGCACCCATTGTGAAAGCTCTTGAATGGGATCGGCCCTTTGAACTCATGTGTGATACAAGTGATTGGGCAGTTGAAGTAGTGTTGGGGCAAAGACACGATAAACAATTCCATCCAATCTATTATGCAAGCAAGACTCTAACCCAAGTTCAAGGAAATGACACTACCATAGAAAAAGAGTTGTTGGCCATTGTCTATGTGTTTGATAAGTTCTGATCTTATTTAGTGCTATCCAAAGTCGTGGTGTACACTAATCATGTAGCAATCAGATACCTCCTCTCCAAAACTGATTACAAGCTATAGCTAATCAGATGAATTCTACTTCTACAAGAGTTTAACATAGAAATTCTAGTTAAGAAGGGCTCAAAAAATGTGGTAGCAGACCACTTGTCTCGTCTTGAGTATACAGAAGAATACCGCAATAAGCATAAGGAAATTAACGATAGTTTTCCTGAGCAACATCTCTACTTGTTTTGAGAAGAGTCTTCCTAAGCTAATGACTATCCTTGGTTTGTTGACTTTATGAACTATATTGTAGGATACGTCATTCCTTTACATTTCTCTTACCAATAGTAAAAGAAATTCTGGTATGATATTAAGCATTATTTTGGGAGGAACCTTTTCTATATAAACTTTGTGGCGACCTAGTTGTGCGATGTTATGTCTCACATTTCGAAGGATGGGAAATTGACAAAGCCCCTTGCGTATGTCCCGCAAGTACACGGGTTTGTCGAGTAATAAAATCCTAGGTGAGTGGGTATCGTATCCACCGGGAGTAGGGAGGAAAAATACTTAAATTGTTTCTTAACCAAGTGAAGATGAATAATGATTGTGTTGACAAGATGTAATGTAAACAAGAATAAAAGAGACAAGAAAGAGAAACACAAGTAAAGCAGAGATAAGGTAATCGATATAAATGGGGTACTCAGATATTGTTCTGCCTAGGACAATCATTTCAAGTGCAAAACCCTCTATTTTGCTTCCTAACTAATGCTTTAATGAGTCATGGAGATCCTTCAATACACGGTCCTCAATCTAAGATCAACCGTGCCTACCTCTATACGATGTCCCGCAGGAGAAATTGAACAATCTCAACACCTCGCACTTGTATAGAATTGCAATGAGTTCTAGGGATACCCAGTGATAAACCCTCTTCCTAGATGTAGACCTAACACTTTGGTCCAGGTGGAAAGTCCCCAGTCACACTTAAGCCCTAGGTGCTAAAATCACTTTAACGCTTCACTCCGTTGCCTCCGCAACTAAGCCCTAGCGGAAGGTCATCCCTTAGCCCGTTCACTCTACTATGACCCAAAGAACTCGAGGAAATGGTGATAGAATAAATCACACCGAAGGGGAAAGGGGAGGCTTCACTACCTCTCGACTCACCCTCTCAACCCTCTCCAATCTAGCTTTGTCTAACTCTCGTGGTGTGCCACTCACTCACAAGGGTTACCAATAAGAATTATCAACCCTAGTGTCACTCTAATGGAGTATTCAATCAATCAAGCATTCAAGATTGGAACTCAATTAAAACATCAATTAATGAAAGCATAATAAAAGGTTTAATAAAACAAATACATCCTAGGGTTCACAAATCCAAGTAGCCACTAGGGGGTTTAGCTCTCCATGGAGCTACTTACAATCAACAATGAAATCGAATGTAAAAACAAGTAATCCATAGGAAACCCCCTCGATAGTCGTGACGATGGTCTTGTGGAGAAGCCTCGTCTTTTCCAAAGGTCCCCTTGTCCGGCCTTGGACACACCTCGCCGAATCAGTGCCAATGAAAGCTTTCCCAATAACCTTCTTCCAAGTGGAGCGCGATGTCGAAGACGTAGAACCTCTCCAAAACACTGGCTAATACCTCACCAAACCCTAGCCGTAGCCCTCTCTCAAGTTGGGGAAATAATAGAGAAAAGAATGCAGAAATCAGGGCTGAATCGGCTTTTAAAAGGGCTGGAATCGGGAATCCACACTCCTCTGTGGAATTTCCCCACGGGCAAGGGTAATTTCCGCACGCCATGTGGATTCTCGTGAAATATCTTTTTCGGCCGGTTGTGAATAGTACCTACTACAGTAAATTGCTACAATGTTTTACTACATTACCCTGCTACATTAGCGGCCCCGAAACACTCCCGAATCCATGTTTTCATCGAGGTAACATAAACGAGCACAAGTTTAAGTCGTAGATTGCTTTGCTTCTTCAATAAAAGGCCTCATTGGTGAAGATCTTGCTATCAATACCTTTGTGCCCCTCCAAATCATTGTGTTAGCTTGAATACACGGAGGTTGGTACACATTCTCGCATCTTGAACCCAACTTATGTCTTTACATTTGATCCTTCTCAAGATTTCCTCCAAATAGTGTGTTCATGATCTACATTGGCTTCTTTCTTTAACATTCGGCTTCACAACCCTATATGCATGAAAGTAACACAAATACACACATATTAGCGCTAAAACCTGATAAAAGTAATGCTTATCATAAGGAAAGAATACTTCGCATTCTTACCACACAAGCACTTATCAATAATTCTGAAACATTATCATTTAGGAATGGTAGGAAGTCAATTCAATACTAATTGCACAGCTGAGAAGGTTCTAGAAGCTAGTTTCTTTTGGCCGAAGCTTTTCATGGATGCCCGAAAGTTTGTTGAAACTTGTGATGCATGCCAAAGAAGTGGTAATTTATCCAAACTTGTTGAAATGAAATAGACAACTATTCAGCAGTGTGAAGTATTCAATGCTTGGGGAATAGACTTCATGGGAACGTTCTCAAATTCAAACGCAAACAAATATGTGTTCGTAGAAGTTGCTTATGTTTCCAAATGGGTTTAATCATAGGCACTAACACGTCCGTATATGCGTGTAAACCGCAAGTGCACGGATGTCGAAGTAATAATCCCAGATGAGTGGGTATCATATCCTTAAAGAGTAGGGAATAAAGACACTTGAGTTGTTTCTTAACTAATGTGGAATATGAATAGTGATAAGTGTGACAAAATATGAAATAACGAAAATAAAAACAACAAGATAGAAGGCACAAGTAAAGGAGAAGGTAAGGCAATCGATAAAGATGGGGTACCCGGATATTGATCCGCCTAGGACAATCGTTTCAAGTGCAAGAACCCTCTATTATACTTCCTAATTTATGCAACAATGAGTCGTGAAAATCCTTAATTACATGACCCCAAATCTAAGGTCAACCATGCCTCACTCTATACATGTCCCGGAGGAAAGATTGAATAACCTCTCAACCTCGCACTCGCATAGAATTGCAATGAGCTCTAGGAATTCCAAGTGATAAACCCTATTCCTATGCATAAACCTAACCCTTTGGTCCAGATGAAAGATCCCTAGCCACAATTAAGCCCTAGATGGAAAAATCACTTCAACGCTTCACTCCGTTGCACTCGCAACTAAGCCCCAGCGGAAGGTCATCCCTTAGCCCATTCACTCTACTATGGCCGCAAAGAACTCTTGGAACATGGAGGTAAGATAGATCACACCGGAGGGGAAAGGGGACGCTCCGCTGCCTCTCGACTCACCCTCTCAACCCTCTCCAATCTAGCTTTGTCTAACTCTCATTGTGTGTTACTCACTCACAAGAGTTGCCAAGAATAACTCTCAACCCTAGTGTCGCTATAGGGGAACATTCATGCAATCAAGTCTCCAAGATTGGAACTCACAATAAACATCAATTAATTGAAAGCATAATAAAGAGGTTCAATGAAATGAATACATCCTAGGGTATACAAATACCCAAGTACCCACTAGAGGTTTAGCTCTCCATGGAGCTAGATACAATCAATGAAATCGAATGTAAAAATAACTCATCCATAGAAAAACCCCCTCGTTAGTCATGGTGATGGTCTTGTGGAGAGTCCTCTGCTCGTCGCAAGGGTCCCTTTGTCTGGCCTAGGATACACCTCGTTGGATCGGTGCCGATGAAAGCTCTCCCACTAACCTTCTTCCAAACGGCGCGCAATGTCAAAGCCGTAGAACCTCTCTAAAGCCCTAGCCAATACCTCTCAAAACCCTAGCCACCATCCTCTCTCAAGTTCGGGGAAGATGGAGAAAACAATACTGAAATTGGGGTTGAAATCGGCTTTTAAAGGGCTGGAATCGGGATTCCACAAGCTCGTGATGGCGCCCCTGTGGATTCTCTGTTATCTTGTTTTCTTAGCCTGCTGTAAACAATGTTGCTGCAGTATTTTTGCTACAGTATTTTCTACAGTACCTGCTCCAGTACCATCTTGAAATACTCCCGAATCCATACTTTCATCGAGGCAATGCAAACGGGCACACATTTACATCGTGGATCACCTTGCTTCTTTAATAACGGACATGTTGGCAGAGATCTTGTTCTATATGCACAAGTCAGAATGCTTGAATATGACTGCCCTTGTGCCCCTCCAAATAGTTGTGCTAACTCGAGTACGAGGAGGTTGGCACACATTCCTACATATGGATCTTGACCTTTGTCTTCGCGTTTGAACCTTAGCAAGATTTCCTCCAAATTAGTGCATTATGACCCACATTGGCTTCTTTCTCTCATAATTGGCCTCACAACCTTACTTCCATGAAAGTAACTTAAATACACCCATATTAGCGTTAAAACCCGAGAAAAGTAATGCTCAACACAAGGAAAGAACGCTCAGCATTCTTATCGCACAAGCACTTATCAACCCCTCCTACTTAAGCTTTTGCTTGTCCTCAACCAAAGATTGAAACATTATATGCATAGATGAAGGAGACATTGGAAGTGCTTGGCCTTAGGTTCACCAAAGCATACAAAGAGCGCATTCTACAAGTACGGAAAATTTCAACACTAAATACTAAAAATCAATGCTCTAGCTAAAAGCTTGAATCAAAAAGGGCGACAAACCCAAAATCGTGTAAGTGTGTGAACTCACTCAAGTCAAACCAAAGTATACTCCTTAAAGTTCTACGTACAAGGGACTTATTTATCTATAAAAGGTGACAAAAATTCAAAAAGGGTAGTAGCTTCACACATCCTCTAAGGTAGTCCTTTCCAAAGCGGCCACTAAGGTGGCTTTCACACTTTCGAGGTGGTAGCTCTTTCTACCGGGGTGCTAGTGATAAGTGCTTGTCTGTTAAGAATGTGAAGTGTTCTTTCCTTACAATGAGCATTACTTTTATCAGGTTTAAGCGCTAATACATGTGTATTTGTATTCTTTTGCGTAGGTAGGGTTGTGAAGATATGTTTTAAGAAAAGAAGCCAAAAGTAGATCTCGAATGCACTATTTGATGAAATCTTGGAAGGAACAAATGAGAAGACAAAAGTTGGGCTCAAAGATACGTGAATGTGTGCCAACCTCTATGTATTCAAGCAATTACATTTGCATATCCCGACTTGTGAATTGTTAGCAAGATCCTCACCAATGAACCCGTTTATTAAATAAGTGACCAATCTATGGCATAAACGTGTGCCTGTTTATGTTGCCTTGATGAAAAGTGGATTCGGGAGTGTTTTTTGGTGGAGTAACGTAGCAAATCAGTGTAGCAATTCACTGTAGTAGTTACTGTTCACAGCCCGCGAAAAATCAGAAATTCAGAGAATCCACACGGGCGTGTGGAAATTCCACAGGGGCATGTGGAACATCCACACGGCCGTGTGGATGCCTGATTCCAGCCCTTTAAAAGCACCGATTCAGCCCTGATTTCTCCATCTTTTCCCTTATCTTTTCTTCCACCATTTCCCATCTTTGGAGGCGCCGGCGGCTAGGGTTTGGAGAGGCTTTAGCAAGGCTTTGGAGAGGTTTGACGGCCTTCGACAACGTGTTTCCTTTGGAAGAGAGCTATTGGGGGACCTTTCGTCGGCACCAATCCGGCAAGGTGTGCCTTAGCTTTGACGAGGGGACCTTTGACGAAGACGCGGCAGATCTACAAGACCTTCGACATGAACACAAGGGGGTTTTCATTCATGGATTGCATCTCTTTACTTTTGATTTCATTATCTATTGTATTTTGCTCCATGGAGAGCTAAACCCCTAGTGGGTACTTGGGTATTTGTGAACCCTAGGATGTATTTGTTTCATTGAATCTCTTTATTATGCTTTCAATTAATTGATGTTTTTTGTGAGTTCCAATCTTGTAGGATTGATTGTTTGAATAATCCCCTAGAGTGACACTAGGGTTGACAGTTCTTGTTGGTAGCTCTTGTGAGTGAGTGACACACCATGAGAGTTAGACAAAGCTAGATTGGAGAGGGTTGAGAGGGTGAGTCGAGAGGTAGCAGAGCGTCCCCTTTCCCTTCTGATGTGATTTATCCTACCTCCACGTTCCAAGAGTTCTTTGCGGCCATAGTAGAGTGAATGGGCTAAGGGATGACCTTCCGCTGGGGCTTAGTTAGGAGTACAACGGAGTGAAGCGTTGAAGTGATTTTAGCACCTAGGGCTTAATTGTGGTTAGGGACCTTCCACCTGGACCAAAGGTTCAGGTCTATACATAGGAATAGGGTTTATCACTTGGAATCCCTAGAACTCATTGCAATTCTATACGAGTGCGAGGTTGAGAGGTTATTCAATTTCTCCTCTGAGACATGTATAGAGTTAGGCATGGTTGACCTTAGATTTGGGACCATGTATTAAAGGATCTCCAAGACTCATTAATGCATTAGTTAGAAAGCATAATAGGGGGGTTTGCACTTGGAACGATTGTCTTAGGCGGAACAATATCCGGGTACCCCGTTTATCGTCATTGCCTCCCCTATCTTTTACTTGAACCTCCTTTATCTTTTCTTATTTTCATTTGCATTGAGTTTGTTTTCACATCACTTTCAACATATTTTCATTCTATTTAAATAGCAATCTTGGTGGTTCTAAGCACTATTCCCTGTGGATTCGACTACCCTCTCACCGTGGTATTATTCCTTCGACACCCGTGTACTTGCAGTTTACACGCATATTCGGTCGTGTCAAGTAGCTTTCACACATCCTATGAGATAGCTCTTTCTCTCATTAGGGCATAACTAGTATCCCACTTATGAGAGTAGCTTCATACATCATAGGTGGTAGCTCTTTCCACCCAACAAGCACAACTAAACAACAAAACTATTTTGTTCTTTCTTTTCATTTTTTTTTCAGAATTAACACAAGAAACAACTATAACTAGTTACATCAAACATGAGTTTCCAAAAGAGTTCAAAGAGTGAGTAGTGCAACAAGTGTCAATCGGGCAAAAATTCCTAGAAATTCAAGCAAAAACTAGAGCATGAAAACATTCAATGTTAAAAATTCTCCTAAACTCAAGAATACAATCAATGCAACTAAGGTGAACCGCCATTGGCTATGTGAGCATGTATATCAATTCGAGTATATATAAAAGATAAGACAATGAATACAACTCGAGATACAAAATAAACTCATAAGGAAAGTCCTTTCTGAGTAAACAAGTCCAAAATAGAATGCGGAAGTAAAAGACGAGGAAAATAAAATCAAATGTCGATGTCGCGCTCTGGATCCTCTGTTGCTACTGGTGCTAGATCAAAGGGCAGTGCCGTGGAGGTGGTGAAGGAGGTGCCGGAGATACCGAGGGGGCTCGAGGAGTCCCTCGCCATAGGACAAATGATGAGCCGATGTCTCGCTCTAAAATCTCATCAGAATGTGTTGAAACGCTCCATGAACTCAGATCATCGTAGGCGACCTACGAGCCCAAATATCGGCAATCTCACTGGCCTCTGCTACCTCGTCTCAGATCACCCCCACAAAGACTCTCGAGCCTCTCAAAATGATCATGGGCTTGAGATGGTGAAAACATGTGCACGGGGGGTGGGTGCTCTGTCACCGGAGGTGCCTCGGTCTCCATAGGTCCTCTGTCACCGGAGGTGCCTCGGTCTCCATAGGTTCTCTGTCACCGGAGGTGCCTCAGCTATCTCTGGGACAGGTAGAACCAGAGTATAAACCCCCGTCCGAACCGTATGGACCATGCCCATCAATCTCATCGTCTCCAGGCTTAGGGGCGCAGGTATACTCGTCTTCTCGGCCACGCGAATCGCCAAGAAGAGACCCATACCAAGAGCTAATCTCATAATGTATGGACCTGAGAAAATCGCTACCAATCTGGCATACTGGCCCTGATGTCGAATGTACTCAGCGATAATGTGCCCTAAATAGATCATTATACGCTGCATCATCGAATACAAGTACAGAAGCTCTTGCCGGCTTAAAACGCTAGTGCTATCACCATAACTATTCACCGACCTACTCATGAGGGCATGTAGATATCGATACGTAGGTCGGGAAAGACATGTGGCCTTGGACACCCCCGGTTCTTACTGGCCCTAACCACATAATGCTCTTTAGGCTCTTTGCGGGGTCAAGGTTCTAAGATAATCTGTCGGTAACTGAGAGTACTCTTCAGTGTCTATAAATGCCTCCTCGTACAAGCCGAGCTGAATTGAAAATTGAGTGATACTCAGACTATAGTGATGTCCAAGTGCTCTGAACTAAACAGCGTCGAGGTTGCCGAATCTCACATAGGATCTGTCGAACTCGATTGACGACAGAACCTCTAGTGTAAGCTCCCGGATTGCTGGCTCTCTAATCGACAATAACTGCCTCCAACCACCCACTGAAATGATTTCCTCGACCTCATCAGTGAACTCATCCCCCTATTGCAAATCTCTCAATATACTCATGTCCAAGAACAAAGTTTGTCTGAACCAAAGTCTCGACAGACGCTCAAAATGAGCCTGATGCTCGGGAATAGTGAATCTCATGTTCTCGAACTCAAGAGATGACTCTCGCGGACGCTTATCAGCTTGCTTCTTTGACCTGGGTGCCATAATCTGCAAAATTAAAAAGAAAATCTATCAAACAAGTTAATTAAACATAACTGCTGAAATCCACACGGTCGTGCGGAATTTTCGCACGCCCGTGTGGATCCACGGGCCGTGAACAAACGCACGACCATGCCTCAAACTCCACAAATGCACCATTGCAACGCTTCTCCTTCATTCTAAATATAAATAACAATTCTAATTGAAGGAACGAAGCATTATTGACTAGTTTCACCGATAAAAATCATGAATTCGCAAAGGAAATCAAAGATAGGGCTTATCGTCGAGTTGAGATGAGAAAGCTTTGAAAACGGCCGAAAAACCAAGCAAAATCCTTCCAAATTGGCGATACGAGGTCGGGAAACAATATAGGAGTGCTCTCAGACAAATGGAGGATATGAGGGTGAAGAGAAACAATAATTCTTTTAAAAGGACTCGCGCCTCTTGGCGTTCTGTACATTCGCAAGGGCATGCGGAAATTACCCATGGCCGTGTGTCTCCACAGGAAAGCCTTACAGGGGCAGATGAGCGCCCCTGTGCGCTCTCAGGAAAGCACTCACTTCCTCTGAATGCAAATACACGGGCGTGTAGAAAATACCCACGCCCATGTGCCCAACCCACAGGGGCAGTCACACGCCCCTGTGGCATCTCTGGACATCCAAGAAAAATTGCTAAGTGTTCCACACGCCCGTGTGAAAATTCCGCACGGGCGTGGACATTCACAGGCCCAACTCACAGGGGCATGCGTACGCCGCCTGTGTCTTCTCGGGATGGAGAGAGCTCCTCTAGAGAGATTCGTACGGGCATGCAGAAATTACCCATGCCCGTGCAATTTTAACAAGGTCGCCCACAAGGGTGAGTACACGCTCCTGTATGCTTTCGGGATAATCTGCTAATCTCTGCAAGAATTTACACGCCCATGCAGAAATTACCCACAGGCATGCGAGAATTGCCTGGTCGTTCACAGGGGCGAGTCCACGCCCCTGTGTCTTCTCTGCATAAGCTTGTAATGCAAATTTACGGGTGTGGGGAAATTCCACACGCCCGTGTGTTTTCTCTAGATGACTTAGAAAATTGCTGAACATGTTTACACACTCAGAGCCTGCCCTAATATGCAAATTTTACCAGTGAAAAACATAAGAAATAGCTTAAACGATACAACTTCGTCAAATCCTCGTGAAAACACACGATGACAATTCAAAACCCACAATAAAATCACAGCACAAATATATAAAAATCAAGACACCAACACTCAACACTTTATTCATGCACACACTGAACTACTAAACGACAAAAACAGTAAACACTTGGGTTGCCTCCCACGAAGCGCTTGTCTAACGCCACTTAACTTGACATACCTTGTCTTACCTCACGAGGGCTCATAGATGAAAGTTGCCCTCTTACCCATGGCTTAGAAACATGATGAGCAAAGTCTCTTGAAGGTAGAGGGTGAATTATCAGGCTTGGGACCACCTAGCAAAGGTTCATCCAACTTCTTTTGTTCCCGCACTTCTCGAACAGCCTTGGAGCATTTCCGGTGGCGTCTCCTAGCCCTCTTCATCTTTCGGAGCACCTTCTTCAAGATTCCCGGAGTAGATGGTACTTCTTCTGTCGAACCAAGCATCATTACTTCTTCAGTATCCACCTCTTGGTCGAACAGACCCTCATACGGGTCTGGATTCAAAATTTCCTACATGTATTCATCAACAATCTCATCAGTAGTGTCTAGAAAATACAAAGTATCAATGAAATCAAGAGAATACCGCATGGCTTCAGCAAGGCGGTATGTGAGCTTGTCATCTCCGACTCTCAATGTTAGCTCTCTGCCGTCCATTTGAATCAGGGCTTTGGAAGTCCGTAAGAACGTTCTCCCAAGTATCAAGGGTACATCCGCATCCTCATCGACGTCTAGCTCTACAAAGTCAACCAGAAAAATGTACTTGTCCACCTTGACGAGCACGTCTTCGATGATGCCCCTCGGATGTCTCACCGTTCGATCCGCCAATTACAAAGTCATCCTAGTAGGCATAGGCTCGCCCAAGCCTAGCTTTTGAAAGAAGGTGTATGGCATGACGTTGATACTGGCCCCTGAGTCCTCCAATGCCATTTTTTCACTTAGATTGCCAATATTATACTGAATGATGAAGCTTCCCGAGTCTTTCTTCTTGTTCGGCATGTTCTTTTACAAAACCACCGACCAAGATGCATCTAAAATCATTGAAGCATTCTCCTCTAATTTCCTATTGTTGGTCAACAAGTCTTTCAAGAATTTTGCATACTTAGGCATTTGAGCCAATGCCTCAACAAAAGGAATATTGATGTGGAGTTGTTTGAACAAACTCAGTAACTTCTTGTACTATTCGTCCCCTTGGTTATTCTTCAATCTAGAGGGATAAGGGATTCTTGGCTTCAAAGGTGGGGGTGCCATCTCCTTCTCTTTGCTTCCTCCCTTCTCAACCTCTATAACCTCGGGTGCGTGTTTATTTGGCTTCTCACTTAGAAGCTTACCCTCAACCTCACGATCACTTCTCAAAGTGATTGCCTTCACATGCTCTCTAGGGTTGGTCTCGGTGTTACTCAGCAAGCTTCCTTGTGTCCTTTCCGATAAGGACTTCGTAATCTGCCCTACTTGATTTTTAAGATTATGCAAAGAGGTAGTGTGGTTGCGAAGTGTAGCCTCAACTGATTGGAACCTTGTATCAGATGATTACACAAACCTAGTTAAAGCCTTCTCCAAATCATTCATTCGGGTCTCCAAACCTGAAACTCTGTTTTCCATGTTTGGGGCTTGTTGTTGTTGTTGGAAACCCGGTGGTCCCATGGCCTTTTGTGGATCTTAGTTGCTCCACGAGAAATTGGGATGACTCTTCCAACCCAGATTGTAGGTATTGATGTATGGATTTCCATGATTCCTTATGCCATTACCCACAAAATTGACATTCTCAACGGAAGATGCATATCCTCCACCACACCCGGTACAAGTAGTCACGGCCGGCACTTTATTTGTAGTTAGGAGATCTGACTTCTTACTCAATGATTCCACTTGAGCCGCCAATGAGGTTACTGCATCTATCTCATGGAGGCCGGCCACCTTTTTTTTCTTCCTAGCATTCCATTGGTAGCTGTTTAACCCTATTTCATCAATTAATTGACGAGCCTCACCGGGGGTCTTGCTACGTAACGTACCTCCTGCTGCCGCATCCAAGAGTTGTCTTGTACTCGGATTCAGACCGTTATAAAAGGTCTGAATAATATTCCACTTCAGGAATCCATGTTGCGGGCACTTTCTCAGGAGCTCCTTGAACCTTTCCCACGTCTCAAACAGAGACTCCAATTCCAACAGTACAAAGGACGAGATCTCATTCCTAAGCTTTGTGGATTTTCCGAGAGGGAAATATCTGGCAAGAAAATCTTCTACCATCTCCTCCCATGTGGTAATCGAGGCTCTAGGTAATGAGTGTAGCCACTACTTCGCTCTCCCCTTTAAGGAAAATGGGAAGGCAACTTGATGGCATCATCCGTCACCCCGTTTATCTTCAGCATATCACACACCTCAAGAAAGTTCTCTATATGACTGTTCGGATCCTCATTGGCCAAACCATTAAACTGTGTGGATTGCTGCAACATGTGGATGAATGCCTGCTTCATTTTGAAGTTCTAAGCTATAATCGGGGCACGCACAATGCTCGATTGTGTACCCAATACTGAAGGTCTGGCATAATCGGATAATGTCCGCTGCTGCTCATTCTGTTCTGCCATGTTTTCAGATACTTCTACTTCCAAACCAGCTAGATTAGACTGTTCTTGCACAGGTTCTTTCCTTTTTCTTCTTAGTGTATGTTCAAGCTCAGGATCTCCTTCAATCAGTATGGAGGGGTTCCCTCAGGTCATAACTTGGAGCTGCACCCAAAAAGAAAGAAAAAAATTCAGAATGATGATAGAATAAGAAAATATGAAATAGAATGAATAAATAAATAGCTAAGAAAACAAAGTGCAAAGTATCTCTAAACACCTACTCCCCGGCAACGGCGCCAAAAACTTGACAGGTCCGTATATGTGTGTAAACCGCAAGTGCACGGGTGTCGAAGTAATAATCACAAATGAGTGGGTATCATATCCACAGAAAGTAGGGAATAAAGACAGTTGAGTTGTTTCTTAACTAATGTGGAAGATAAATAGTGATAAGTGTGACAAAATATGAAATAACGAAAATACAAACAACAAGATAGAAGGGACAAGTAAAGGATAAGGTAAGGGAATCGATAAAGATGGGGTACCCGGATATTGATCTGCCTAGGATAATTATTTCAAGTGCAAGAACCCTCTATTATACTTCCTAATTGATGCAACAATAAGTCGTGGAAATCCTTAATTACATGATCCTAAATCTAAGGTCCACCATGCCTAACTTTATACATGTCCCGGAGGAAAGATTTAATAACCTCTCAACCTCACACTCGCTTGGAATTACAATGAGCTCTAGGGATTCCAAGTGATAAACCCTATTCCTATGTATAGACCTAACCCTTTGGTCCAGGTGAAAGATCACTAGCCACAATTAAGCCCTAGATGCTAAAATCACTTCAACGCTTCACTCAGTTGCACTCATAACTAAGCCCCAGCAGAAGGTCATCCCTTAGCCCATTCACTCTACTATGGCCGCAAAGAACTCTTGGAATGTGGAGGTAGGATAAATCACATCGGAAGGGAAAGGGGACGCTCTGCTACCTCTCGACTCACCCTCTCAACCCTCTCCAATCTAGCTTTGTCTAACTCTCATGGTGTGTCACTCACTAACAAGAGTTGCCAAGAAGAACTCTTAACCCTAGTGTCACTCTAGAGGAACATTCATACAATCAAGTCTCCAAGATTGGAACTCACAATAAACATCAATTAATTGAAAGCATAATAAAGAGGTTCAATGAAAAGAATACATCCTAGGGTTCACAAATACCCAAGTACCAACTAGGGGTATAGCTCTCTATGGAGCTAGATACAGTCAATGAAATTGAATGTAAAAACAAAGCATCCATAGAAAAACCCCCTCATTAGTCATGGCGATGGTCTTGTGGAAATTCCTCTACTCGTCACAAGGGTCCCTTTGTCCGGCCTAGGATACACCTCGCCGGATCGGTGCCGACAAAAGCTTTTCTACTAACCTTCTTCGAAATTGCACATGATGTCGAAGCTATAGAACCTCTCCAAAGCCCTAGCCAATACCTCTCAAAACCCTAGCCGCCGCCCTCTCTCAAGTTGGGGAAAAGATGGAGAAACGAATGCTGAAATCGGGACTGAAATCGGCTTTTAAAGAGCTGGAATCATTATTCCACATGCCCATGTGGGTGCCCCTGTGGATTTTTCACACGGTCATGTCGAATTTCCACATGCCCGTGTGGATTCTCTGTTTTCTTGCTTTCTTTGCTGTAAGCAAAGGTCTGCTCTGCAGTATTTTTGCTACACTGTTTTCTATAGTACTCTACTACAGTACCGTCCTGAAATACTCCCGAATCCATACTTTCATCGAGATAACGCAAATGGGCACACATTTACGTCGTGGATCGCTTTGCTTCTTTAATAACAGACATGTTGGTAGAGATCTTGTTCCATATGCACAAGTCGGAATGCTTGAATGTGAGTGTCCTTGTGTCCCTCTAAATAGTTGTGCTAACTCGAGTACGAGGAGGTTGGCACACATTCTTGCGTCTGGAATCCGACCTATGTCTTCATGTTTGAACCTTGGCAAGATTTTCTCCAAATTAGTACATTACGACCCACGTTGGCTTCTTTCTCTCATAATCAGCCTCACAACCCTACATGTATGAAAGTAACATAAATGCACCCATATTAGCATTGAAACCCGAGAAAAGTAATGATTAACACAAGGAAAGAATGCTTCGCATTCTTATCACACAAGCACTTATCAGGCACTCCCCTCAAATGATGTGAGAGTAGTAGTTAAATTCTTGAAAAAGATGTTTTCACGATTTGGCACCCCATGGGCGATTATTAGTGATTGGGGAACACATTTTTATAACTATCATTTTGAAAAAGTGATGAAAAAATATTGTGTTCACAATCGTATAGCCATTGCTTATCACTATTAAACCTGTGGTCAAGTTGAAGTCACAAATTGAGAATTAAAATTGATTCTCTAAAAGATTGTGCATCACAACAGGCATGACTAGTTTAAACGATTAGATGATGCCTTATTGGCCTACCGAATGGCTTACAAAACTTCCACAGTGCACACACCTTATTGATTGGTTTATGGCAAGGCTTGTCATCTACCCATCAAACTAGATCATTAAGCTTACTATTCAAGTAAACTATTGAACTTTTACATGGGGGATACATAACAGAAATGAAAATTCCAATTGAATGAGTTAGAGAAACACAGACAGAATACTTATGAGATTGCATTATTGTACATGGCGAAAGAAAAAATGATTCATGATAACCACATTAGAAGGAATAAGCAATTTTAAGTTGGAGAACAGGTTCTACTATTCAATTTGAGGTTGAAGCTCTTTATCGAGAAACTCAAGTCTCAATGGCTTGGTGCTTGCACTGTCACTCAAACATTCCCTTATGGTGCAATTGAAATCTCTCACCCTACTAAGGGAACTTTCAAGGTTAATGGGCATCGGTTGAAACCTTATGCATTAAGAGAAGAACCTCCACCCTCTATAATTTTTAGTGCCTTCTTACTTCATTAATCACCTTGACATATAGGTACATCAAGCTAGTGACATTAAACATGCCCTTCTTGGGAGGTAACCCAAGTTTTGGTATTTCTTTTACTTAGTTAGTTTTGTCGCTTCATTGTGTTTGAGATGATTTGGAGCTGCTCAATTCGTTGTCATGTGTTCTCTCTCTGAAGTGGTTTTTCTTCAACCAGTATTTCTTGGGTTTTCTTTTAAGCATGTTGATTTATTGTGTAAAGCTGGGGACTACTAGGTCTTAAGTTATTTCAGGGGAAGCACAAACAGAGCACGCCCATGCTCAAGCAGCGACTTTCTTTGTTTCAATCTATTGAAGCATTTGAGGATGAGAACATGGGGGAGCACAAACATGCTTAGCAATGAGTACGGTTTCTGTGCTCCTCGCATGACCGTGCTTTGCCTTCTGATGCCTTTGGGAACTTTCCCAAGATAATCATGGGGAAGAAGCAAGGGATAAGCACGAGTATGTTTTTCCCTCCGCAGTTGCTCCCTCATCTTGAGCACTCGAGCATGCCCGTGCTCGGGCCATGCTCAGCCGTGACTATTTAACGTTCACCTTTTTCTCCTTAAAAATCTAGTCATAGACGGTTGGTTTGGTTCTCATCTTCTCAATCTTCTCTTTTTGCTCTTGTTTTCTTCTTTTTCTCGAGAGTCATGTTGTTTGCTTACCGTACCCTTACCATTTTACTCCTTACTATCTTAACCGTTTCATTGACTTTGGTAAGCCTCATTGCTTTGATCTGTCAAGTTATTTCTTAGAGATCATGCTTCTTGCGCTCTTACCTATTTGATTTCCATGATTTTGTTTCAATTGAATAAATTTTTATCAGTGGTTGTGGCATGTTGGGCATGCTAGTCCTTTAGGGCTTTAAGGAAGATGGTTACCCCCAAGTATGGTCGTGTTCGCTGTAGAAGCACAACCATGCTTCTTGGGTTGTCGAGGACCCTCTCCAAGGAAGCACGATCTTGTTTCCATGGAGATCATGATCGTGCTCTCCTTTTTAATTTAATTTGAGTGATATGTGTTAGGATTTATCAACAAACAAGGGAATTATCATACAAAAATATACATGCTGATATGCAGTGGATAGCAAAATTTAATGGCAAGTAAACATAATAAAACCCTATTGCTTGCTATAACTAGGATTAAAAGCTTCTTCTTACCTTTCTTTTGATGATAATTCTGAATGTACCCTTGCTTTCCCGAAAATAAAATAGGGACTGTGAATCATGACTCCCCTCTATAATCACGTACACATGAACACCTCTGGGAATCAAGCAGGTAAGCTAGTACCTCGAGAAACAACACTTGTTTCTTGGTTCGAATAGCACGCACCCAAGATCGATCAATGAGACTCAAGAGAAAAACAATTTCCTCTTTGTCTCTAAATCCAATCTGTGAAGAAGAGAAAGAGGGGCTGTAGGCGCTGTGACTGTGGGCTGCAATGGCAGGAATTGCGGCGGCGGCCAAGAGAGAAGAGGAGAGGGTGGCGGCTAGGGTTTCTCAAGACACTATCTCTCAATCACTTTATTTTTCTCTCTTTCATTCATATTAGGGTTAGAACATCTATTTATATTGGAAACCCAAAACCCTAATTTATGATAAAACCCTTCACTCCTAATCAAATTAGGAATCTCTTATTTACGTGATTAATTAAATCATTTTAATTAACAAAATTGATTAGATTGGATCAACACTTAATAAGACCATGCCCGAATAAGCTATTCAATACATCTAATTAGGGTTTTCAAGAAAACTTTAATCAAGTGGTCCAATAAGTAACAAATACTGAACCTTGATCCCGGCATTCTTAGTGTATGATCCTGTAGGTCCATTTGATATTAGCAATGAGCTTAAACAACTTTAACACTCATAAATCACAATTTTTCTCTAGCAAGATAATATGATTTCCCAAAATTAAATGAAAGTTAATTTTGAGAATTAATGGAACCTATCGCACCCTTATACAATCCTTTGCCATTGAATATCTTAATTAGCATAAGGCATGAAGAGAGTCACTCTTATTTTAATGCTAATTAATTTCTTGATCTCTTAGTAAACTAACTAGGTCACGTAAATGATAACTCTTATCATTTCCATTGGGAGTGGCCACGCACTACTCAGTCTCACTAATCAAGTGGTCGGTGATATTCACTCTCTCTATAGAGAGGGGCAATTCCTTCACTTCACTCATGTCTCTTAGCATGAACAGTGACATGCCCAAACATACCCGTACTTGTCACTCAGTTACGAATGACATTAGGTGTAAGTCAAAGCATGTGAGGATTCATCTGAGATACATAGTGAGTTCAGGTCGAAGGATTTGATTACAAGAATTACTTCAGAAAAACACTTATGACTTTACAACCATGTAGTGTTCTTAAGAGAGGATCCAGGTACACTATTCTCTAACATGTATTTATTTCCATTAATTGATATCCTATATCCTATAACCTGTAAAACAAGGCCATCTCACAAAAGATATATTGGTCTTAATTTATTTTTATTCCAATGAAAATAATCGACTAGGGACATTTAGAATATTGTTCTAGTTTATGCTCCAAGATTTTACTGTCCAAATCATGCATTTGATAACTTGAGCAAAACCAATAGTAAGAGTTCATACAACGTATCGGGGCTAGGGCTTACACTAACAATTTGCTCTTGTAGATAATGTTGATGAGCTACACTATATCTAAATCAAATCTACTCTCAGAGATAGTTTGTGGCAATATTCAAGCAAGGCTCAAATCACCTGTCCAGCGTGATAGATTTGCCCTGCTTTCTAATCACCAATTTGAGATGCTTCACACCATTGATTGGAACTCCCTACGTGCTTTC
Organism: Dioscorea cayenensis subsp. rotundata; assembly: GCF_009730915.1. Classification (NCBI taxonomy): domain Eukaryota; kingdom Viridiplantae; phylum Streptophyta; class Magnoliopsida; order Dioscoreales; family Dioscoreaceae; genus Dioscorea; species Dioscorea cayenensis. The sequence goes on along the minus strand of NC_052480.1, from coordinate 16,258,686 downwards.
AATTTGGTTGGCAAAGTGGAAAGGCTCTTGAGTGCCAGCATATGGCGAACGGCTCTCATTATAAATAAGGTGGCCTACCTTGAGTTGACAATAAAGGTACTTGCTACATTTAGCATGCTCCAAGGCCAAGATGTGTGGGATGAACCTTATGCAGTCCATTTTCAACTTCATGGCCATGAGCACCATCTAAGATACATAGGAATCACACTCTACATGGGTCTCTATGATAAAAAATATACCACCACTGATGAATACCAACATCATCATTCCTTCCCATACCTCGGAGAGAATGACAGTCATTGTTGGAGAAGGTTAAGCACCAATAGCAGCAACTTCACACCCAGCATCTCCAAAGCCTCATCTCTTTAGCCCCCCTACACTCCCTTTCATTTATACTTTACTCAGCAGAATGGTTACATGTAGAGATGGTAGTACCGGCGCTATTGATAAGTGTTTGTGTATAAGTGATACGAAGTATACTTTTCTTACATTAAGCATTTTTTTTATCAGATTTTATAGCTCATTCTTGTGTATTTGTGTTCTTTTGTTCATTTAGGGGTGTGGAGACAAGTTTGGAAGAAAGAAAGCAAAATTAGATCATGGACGCGATTGTTGATGAAATTCTTGGATCGAACAAGGGTCAAGGCACAAGTTGTGCTCATAGACATGTAGGTGTGTGCCAACCTCCATTGTGCTTAAGGGAATACACAAAATGTAAGGGCACAAAGGCAGTCACACTCAAATATTCCTGATAAGTGCTTGTGTATTAGTAATAAGAAGTATTCTTTTCTTACTATGAGCGTTACTTTTATCAGATTTTAGCGCTAATATATGTGTATTTGTGTTACTTTCATGCATATAGGGTTGTGGAGTGAAGAATGAAAGAAAGAAGCCAAAGTAGATCGTGAATGCTCTATTTGATGAAGTCTTGGAATAAACAAACGTGAAGACACAAGTTGTGCTTAAAGATACGTGAATGTGTGATAACCTCCATGCATTCAAGTGCTTACAATGGTTTGGAGTGGCACAAAGACAGTCACATTTGTGTATTCTGACTTGTGCACTGATAGTATGATCTTCACCAATGAGGCCTTTTATTGAAGAAGCAACGCGATCTACGGCATAGACATGTGCCAATTTATGTTGCCTCAATCAAAAGTGTGGTTTTGGGAGTGTTTTTTGGCGGATTTACTGTAGTAATTTACTGTAGTGACTACTGTTTACAACCCGCAGAAAATAAGATTTCCAGAAATCCATATGGGCATGTGGAAATTCCACACGCCCCTGTGGATTCCTGATTCCATCCCTATTTAAAGCCGCGACTTATACAGATTTGGGGATCCTTCTTTCCATCCTTTCTTCTTCTTTCACCCATCTTTGGAGGTGCCCGCGGATAGGGTTTGGAGAGACTTTGGCTAGGCTTTTGGAGAGGTTTGATGGCCTTCAACACCACGTTACCTTCGGAAAAAAGTTATTAGGAGAGCTTTCGTCAGCACCGATACGACGAGGTGTGCCTTAGCTTGACAAGAGGACCTTTGGAGAAGACGCGACCACTCTACAAGACCATCGACATGACTACTGAGGGGGTTTTATTCATAGATTGCATATCTTTACTTTTGATTTCATTTTCAATTGTATTATTTTCCATGGAGAGCTAAACCCTTGGAGGGTACTTGGACTTTTAAACCCTAGGATGTTATTATTTCATTGACCTTTTATTATGCTTTCTTTAATTGATGTCTTTAATTGAGTTCCAATCTTGAATACTTGTTGAGTTGATTTTCCCTTAGAGTGACACTAGGGTTGAGAATCCATCTTGGTAGCCTTTGTGGATGAGTGACACACCATGAGGATTAGATAATGCTAGATTGGAGAGGGTTGAGAAGGTGAGTCAAGAGGTAGCGGAGCCTCCCCTTTCCCCTCTTATGTGATTTATCCTACCTCCATATTCCTAGAGTTCTTTGTAGTCACAATAGAGTGAAGTGCTAAGAGATGAACTCCGCTGGGGCTTAGTTGTGCGAGCGACAGAGTGAAGCATTGAAGTAATCCCTAGTAACTGGGGCTTAATTGTGACTAGGGGTCTTTCGCTCGAACCAAAGGGTGAGATCTACATATAGGAATAGAGTTTGTCACTTGGAGTCCCTAGAGCTTTATTCAACCTTACATGTTGTTAGGGCGCCAAGATCGAACGATTTCTCCGAGGCATAGTGTAGGGTTAGTCACGGGCTGACCTTAGCTTTGGGACCGTGTGTTTTAGGATTTCCCGACTCATTCAAGATCGCTTAGGAGACATAATGCTTGGTCATGCACTTGAAGCACTAGTCCTAGGATGAGCAATGTCCGGGTACCCCATTGTTTGTCGATTGCCTCTCCTATGATTTATTTGCTCTCTCTTTTTCCTTTTCTTATTTCTATTTGCATTGACTATTGTTCACATCACTATTGATTCATCTCCACTTAGTTAAATAGGGATCTTTGTGTTTCCAATCCCTATTCCCTGCGGATACGATAACCCACTCTACTTCGGCAAACCCATGCACTTGGGGGTCAAATGCAAGGGGTGTGTCAATTCTGACTTGTGCAACATTGTTAAGAGCTTCGTTAATTTGGTTTAGTTAAAGCCACAACATGATCTACCACATGGATGTGTGCCCAGTCATGCGGACTCAAAGAAGAAAATAAATTCGGAAGTATTTCGGAGAAGTACTATAGCAGTTTATTGTAGTAAAACAATGTAGTAAAATCACTGTAGCAGTGACTGTTTAAAGCGCAAGAAAATGCAACCTAGAAGTCCACATGGCCATGTGGAAATTCTACACACCTATCTGGATGCCTGATCTTAGCCCCATAAATACCGCTTTGAGAGTTTTATTTGGGGATCTTTTTCTAATCTTTTACCTATTTTCTGGGGAAAGTGCGGCTATGGTTTGGAGAGGCTTTTGCTCGGATTTAGGATTGGTTCTACGGCATTTGATATCGAGTTTCTTTGCAGGAGAGCTATTTGGGGAGCTTTTGTCGGCATTGATTCGGTGAAGTGTGCCTTAGGTTTGACAAGGGAACCTTTGGAGAAGACAATGCGGCTCCTCAAGACCATCAACACGGACGACAAGGGGGTTATCTCTATGGATTGCTTACACTTACTTTTGATTTCATTGTTGATTTCTTATTTCTCCATGGAGGGCTAAACCCCTAGTGGGTGCTTGGACTTGTAAACCTTAGGATGATTTTGTTTTATTGACTCTTATTATGTTTCCTTTAATTGATGTTTTAATTGAGTTTCAATCTCGTGTGCTTGTTAATTTGATTTTCCCTTAGAGTGACACTAGGGTTGAGAATCTATCTAGGTAATCCTTTGAAGGGGTGAAAACTTTATTAGGGTTAGACTTAGTAAGAATGAAGAGGGTTGAGAGGGTGAGTCGAAAGGTAGCAAAATGTCCCCTTTCCCTTCCAACAAGATTTATCCTACCTCCACATTCCAAGAGTTCTTTGCGGTAATGATAGAGTAAAGTGCTAAGAGACAAACTCCACTCGGCTTAGTTGCGTGAGCAACAGAGTGAAGTGTTGAATTAATCCTTAGTGCTTGGGCTTAATCGTGACTAGGGGTCTTTCACTTGGACCAAAGGGTTAGATTTGTATTAGGGAATAGGGTTTATCACTTGGAATTATTAGAGCTTCTAGCAGTCCTACATAGTGTGAGACGTCGAGAGTATCCCTTTCCCCGGAGTATAGTGTACATGGCTAGTCATGGCATACCTTAGGTTTGGGACCATGTGTCTTTGGATTTCCATGACTCATTAAACTTCAATTAGGAGGCATAATATTAGTCTTGCACCTGAAACAAAAGTCCTAGGGTGAGCATTGGCCGAGTACCCCATTTTATCATTGATTACCTCTCCTTATTCCTCTTGCTTTCTTTTTTCTTTTTTACTTTTATTTGCATTGATATTTTAAAGCAACATCACAAATTGGTTTTCACTCTAGCTAAATAGCAATACTTTGTGTTTTTGAGCAACTATTCCCTATGGATTTGACTACCCACTCATCGGGGTATTTTATTACTTCGATAATGGTACACTTACGGTATACACACGAAAGTGGTGTGTCAAGTTTTTGGCGCCGTTGCCATGGAATAGGCATTTTGGAACTATTTGAACTTTGTTATTTTAGCTATTCATCACTTGTTCTATTTCACACTTTCATATTCTTCCATCATTCTAATTTGTTTTCTTTCTTTGATTGCAGAAAAGATGATCAACACCACCGAATTATTTAATACGATCATGGGAATGGTTGAGGACATAGAACAGAAAGATGCAGTTGTTTGCAATGCAATCCACCTCATGCTATTTCATTCAAGGGCAATCTATAATTAGCTATTCGGTGGACGAATTAGTTATTGATCACACCAATGATGTTCAGGATCAGAATTATGAACTAGTCAGTGTGTTGGATCAGTTTGAAAAGTCGGCATTGTCATCTCTGAGTTATCATCCAAAAGAAAGCTTGGAAAGGGTCCTTGCTCAGTTCGAATCATTCTGTCAAGAACAAAGGCATGACGTTTTCTGACAATGCCCCTTGCATATGTCCTGCAAGTGCATAGGTTTGTCGAGTAATAAAATCCTAGGTGAGTGTATATCGTATCCACAGGGAGTAGGGAGTAAAAATACTTAAATTGTTTCTTAACTAGATGAAGATGAATAGTGGTTTGATTGACAAGATATAATGTAAACAAAAGTAAAACAGACAAGAAAGAGATCACAAGTAAAGGGGAGGTAAGGCAATCGATATAAAAGGGATACTTAGATATTGTTCCACCTAGGACAATCGTTTCAAGTGCAAAAACCCTCTATTATGCTTTCTAACTAATGCATTAATGAGTCGAGGGGATCCTTCAATACATGGTCCCAAATCTAAGGTCAACCATGCCTAACTCTATACATGTCCTGGAGGAGAAATCGAACAATCTTAACACCTCTCACTCGTATAGAATCGCAATGAGTTCTAGGGATTCCAAGTGATAAACCCTCTTCCTAGAAATAGACCTAACCCTTTGGTCCAGGTGAGAGGTCCCTAGCCACAATTAAGCCATTGGTGCTAAAATCACTTCAACGCTTCACTCCATTGCCTCTAGAACTAAGCCCCAGCAGAAGGTCATCCCTTAGCCCATTCACTCTATTATGACCATAAAGAACTCGAGGAAATGGAGGTAGGATAAATCACACCAGAGGGGAAAATGGGATGCCCCGCTACCTATCGACTCACCCTCTCAACCGTCTCCAATCTAGCTTCGTCTAACTCTCGTGGTGTGTCACTCACTCACAAGGGTTACCAATAAGGACTCTCAACCCTAGTGTCTCTCTAATGGAGTATTCATTCAATCAAGCATTCAGGATTGGAACTCAATTCAAACATTAATTAATGAAAGCATAATAAAAGAGTTTAATGAAACGAATACATCCTAGGGTTCACAAATCCAAGTACCCACTTGGGGGTTTAGCTTTCCATGGAGCTAGTTACAATCAACAATGAAATCGAATGTAAAAGCAAGTAATCCACAGAAAACCCCCTCGATAGTCATGACAATGGCCTTATGGAGAAGCCTCGACTTTTCCAAGGGGCCCTTTGTCCGGCTAGGATACACCTCGCCAGATCGGTGCCGACGAAAGTTCTCCCACTAACCTTCTTCCAAAGCAGAGCGTGATGTCCACGCCGTAGAACCTTTCCAAATCCCTAGCTAATACCTCTCAAAACCCTAGCCTCAACCCTTTCTTAAGTTGGGAAAAGATGGAGAAAAGAATGCTAAAATCGGGGTTGAAATCGATCTTAAATAGGGCTGGAATCAGGAATCCACACGCCCCTGTGGATTCAACACATGGGCATGTGGAATTTCCGCATGGGCGTGGACAATTTCCTCACACCGGCTGTGAACAGTACCTGCTACAGTAAATTTCTCAGTACCCTTCTGCAGTGTTGGCCTGGATAATTGAATGTGACTACCTTTAGTGAAGATCTTGCTATACATGCACAAGCCGGAATACTTGAATGTGACTGCCTTTGTGCCCCTCCAAATCATTATGCTATCTTGAATACACGGAGGTTGGCACATATTCTCGTATCTTGAACCCAACTTATGTCTTTGCATTTGATTCTTCTCAAGATTTCCTCCAAATGGTGCATTCACGATCTACATTGGCTTCTTTCTCTAACATTCGGCTTCACAACCCTATATGTATGAAAGTAACATAAATAGGCACATATTAGCGCTAAAACCTCATAAAAGTAATGCTCATCATAAGGAAAGAACACTTCACATTCTTATCACACAAACACTTATCATTTTCTCATTAAGGGTTTCTAGTGCAGCTCAGGAAACTTGTGAGACAGAAAAGTGGAAATCGTTAAAAACCATTCAAACCAACAATTACTAGAAAATAGTTCAGAGAATACCGTTGAATAAGAATCAGCATAGTTTGACGAAATTGATAGACTAAAGGAGAGCAGGTTAAGACTATCCATTAAAGAACTGCTAGATTTGGAACTCAAAGCATTGCCTGCACATTTGGAATATACTTTTTTTGTGGAATGGTCAAAGATCACTATCATTATAGCTTCAAATCTCTCTACAGATCAGAAGGAAAAGCTGGTGAACATGTTGAAGAGACATAAATCTGTCATCGTTTGGATGTTTTATGACATAAAGGGCATCAATCCTTTATTTTGTACTTATAAAATCCTAATGGAAGATAATGACAAGTCTGTGATTCAACCACAGAGAAGATTGAACCCGAATATGAAGGAAGTTGTCAAGGTAGAGGTAGTGAGATTGTTGGATGCAAGAATTATTTATCCCATTTTTTTATAGTGCCTGGGTGAGCCCAACTCAGGTAGTCCGGAAGAAAGGAGGAATAGCGATGGTGAGAAATGAAAAGAAAATAAATTAATTCGACCAAGACGATTCTAGAGGTTGGCATGTCTGCAATGATTACATGAGGTTAAATGATGCAACCTCGAAAGGATCATTTTTGTTACCATTTATTAATCAAAGATGGAGCAATTGAAGGGGCATAAGTTTTATTGTTTCCTTAATGGTATGTAAGGATACTTCCAGATTCCTATTGCCCTAGAAAATCAAGAGAAGACAACATTTACTTGTCCCTACTGGACTTTTTCTTATAGAAGAATGCCTTTCGGATTGTGCAATGCACCGGTGACATTCCAACGTTGCATAACTCGCTATTTTTTGATGATTTGTTAGAAGATTTCATCGAGGTGTTCATGGATGATTTCTCGCTGTTTGGTGATTCTTTCAATATGTTCTTAAGAAATTTAGAGAGAGTATTGGTAGATGTGAAGAGACAAACTTTGTTCTTAATTGGGAAAAGTGTTATTTCATGGTCCAATAAGGCATTGTCCTTGGTCACAAGATTTCCAAAATGGGGATGGAAGTAGACAAGGCGAAGATTGAAGTCATAGACAAACTTCCTCCACCAACAAATGTGAAAGGAGTTCGTAGTTTCTTGGGCCATCGTGGGTTTCTACGAGGAGGTTCATCAAGGATTTTTTTCGAAAAATCACTCAACCATAGACAAAAACACCTCAAAAAGAATGCCCGCTTTGATTTTCGGAAATGATTGTTTGGTTGCTTTTTAATTTGTGGTAAGAGAAATTAGTACAAGTGATCGACACGTAGTGTGAACACCCTGAAGCTTATGGAGTCATCAGTAATAAACCACTGCAGTACACGCACGTAGATGGGTCAGTATTCCCGAGGGGCCCGAGGAGCTACTTTGCTTACTTCTTACTTGTTGTTTAGCTCACCCGATTCCAATTCAAGAGAAAAAGAAAGGAGGAGAAAGTGAAAATGAAAAGCAAGAGAAAATCTTAAGAAGTATGACAAAATCAAAACACAGGAAATGCTCAAGGTTGGAAAATGGCCATGGATGTGGGTCTCTTAAGGGGTTACTAAAGTGAGTAGGATATTCGAAAAATTAAGCATGTGGCTAGTTGGACAGAGAAAACCAAAACTTAGCTCAACCCGATGGTCACTGACAATTGACCCTAACCCGATGCAAGTGTTGAATAAGGAATTCCTTCCACCCAACTTCCCACACGGTTGCAAGGAGAATGATGGTTTTCACAAGTTAGGTAGAAACACTAGTAGTTTTTCAACCCTAGGAATGGAGGGTGTACAAATACCGGCTTGGTCAGCGTGTATTTATACAATAATCCCTTCCAAGTTTGGTGGAGTCTAGCACTAAGGCAATGGTCATGCTACAAAGTGCTACCAAGAATTTGATACATCACTCAATCAAATGTACCAAAACAATCAAGAACACTAAAACAAGAATCACAACAAGCCAATCATGCATAAATTACTCAAATAACCCAAAAACATCACAAGTTCTCCCCAAAGTTCATCTACATCCGGTGACCTTGAGGCTTTGAGTTGTTCATGTTCAACAAAGCAACCAAACAATCCATACAAAACAACTAAAAGGAACATGAGGTACACTCCCTCAAAAAGGTGAAGACCAAATGACGCTTGAATCCCAGAAGAAAGCCTTCCGAGGACGCCACTCGAAGGGGTGGCTTCCCGTTGTCTTCAACCTCCAAGGAATGAAGTCCTTGAAGTGGATCCTCCTAAATATTGCTCTCCCCGCCAAGGAATGCTCGGATTTTCTCTCTTTTGCCCTCCAAAAGCCCGGGTTCAAGGTGGTGTGGAAGTAGTTTTCAAACACTAGCATGCCCCCTTTTAGAAGATCCTCCCTTTTAGCCTTTAAACACACAGATCCCGATGGATAAAAGAGTCAGTATACCGGCCGTATGCCGACTCCCTAGGATTTCCGGTTTCTACGCCAACATCAGTGATGAGCTACGATGGCTACTGCATGAGCTCATGACATCGCAGTACATTAATCCGAGCTCGGAAATGCCAATTTGATGCCGAATGCATTCCTAATCACGTCGTCGAGACCCCCAAGGCTTCTATTAGGCCTGAAATACAAAAATAAAACAATTTAAACCAAAGGGCATCGATTCAACAAATAAATGTAAAGAATAATACAAAACAAATACATGCAAAAATACATACTTTTAGACGTTTATCAACAAGCACCGATTTCGATCACACCAGATTGGAATGAACCATTCGAGCTCATGCGCGGTGCAAGTGATTATGCCATTGGACTAGTTTTGGGGCAAAGGAAGGGTAAACAATTCCAACTAATATACTATGCGAGTAAGACTCTCACAAGTGCTCAAGAGAATTACACTACCACACTGAAAGAGTTGTTCACAGTCGTGTTTGCTTTTGATAAGTTCAGACCATACCTCATCTTATCTAGGGTCATTGTATTCACAGATCACTCAGTACTTTGTTTTCTCATGAACAAGACTAATGCTAAACCAAGGTTGATTCAATGGATTTCGCTTTTGCAAGAATTTGATATGGAGATAAAAGATAAGAGGGGCATCGAAAATGTGGTTGTAGACTATTTGCCTCATTTAGAGGATTGTAAAGGACAAGAGTCATTAAACAGAGAAATTAACGATTTCTTTCCAAGGAGCATTTATATTCATCCCAAAGTTCAGAGATCAAGTGACACTCCATGGTTCACGGATTTTGCAAATTATCTGTCGAGGAAAGTTCTTAAGCAAGGACTCACCTTCCAACAAAAGAAAAAGCTCTTCAATGATTTAAAGAATTATTTTTTGGATGATCCATTCCTGTTTTGCATTTGTGCGGATCATGTGGTCTGAAGAAGTGTATCATGGGAAGAAGGATGGGACATCCTTGCACACAATCACTCAGGACCCATTAGAGGGCATTATGCTTCAAGTAGAACTGCTGAGAAGGCCTTGGCTACCAGATTTTATTGGCTGACCTAGTTTCAAGATGTACACCAGTTTGTTCTTCGATATGACAATTGTTAAAGTGTAGGTAATCTTTCTTGACGGGATGAAATGCCTCAAAATCCAATGCAATTTTGCGAGGTATTTGATGTGTGGGCATTGATTTTATGGGGCCATTTCTGAAAATATAATGGTAATCAATATATTCTAGTGGCCATAGATTACATCTCCAAATGGGTGGAGGCTTAAGCCTTTCCTACTAATGATGCTAGAACTGCGGTGAAATTTTTTTGAAGAGGTACGTTTCACCCTCGATATCAAACCCTATGAATTATTATCGTAATCGAGGAACCTCATTTTTGCACCACTTAACTTCAAAGGTATTGAAGCATTATGGACTGCATCATCGCCTCACTACCCCCTACCACCCACAGACTAGTGGTCAAGGCGAGGTCACTAACAAAGAGCTCAAGAGAATCTTGACAAAAATCACTCGGAACAAGGAAAGCGGGATTGGTCTAAACGATTGGATAACACACTTTAGGCCCACCGAACAGTCAGTATAAGACTCGACAAAGGACCACTCTCTACAACTTGGTTTATGGAAAATTATGTTATTTACCTGTGGAACTTAAGCACAAAGCCTATTGGGCAATAAAGGCAATGAATTTTAACTTGAGCAAAGAGGGGAACAAAGGATGCTTCATCTCAATGAGTTGGATAAATGAAGGTTGAAGGCATATGAGAATGCTAGGATTTACAAGGAAAAGAATTCGAAGTGGCATGACAAGAATAACAAGAATCCAAAAGAGTTGAAAGTAGGTGATTAGGTGCTTTTTGTTCAATTCTCGCCTATGGTTATTTCCAGGGAAGCTTAAGTCTAGATGGTTTGGGCCATATACTATAACTCAAGTATTATCCTATGGGGATGTTGAAATCACCAATCCTGAGAAGGGTACATTTAAGGTGAATGGACATCGGCTAAAACAATACTTTAGTGGAGAGGTTAGTAGCAATGATAAGGAAGTATTCTTTCTTCATGAACGCCTGTGAAATTTTTCTCGGGAGAACAAAGAAGCCATAGGGTCATGTGGGTGCCCCTGTGGATTGGGCACATGGGCATGGGTAATTTCCACACACCCATGTGGATGTGTTCAGAGGCCAAAATGTCCATCCCGAGAGCGCACAGGGGTATGTGGATGCCCCTGTGAAGCTCCCTGTGGAGGCACATGGCCGTGTGGAATTTCCACATGCCCGTGTGGATGTACAGAACTGAAAAGACCGTGATTTTTTGACAACACCCCTTGTGTGTGACCCGCAAGTGCACGGTTTGTTGAAGTAATAAATCCCAGGTGAATGGGTATGAAATCCATAGGGAGTAGGGAATAAAAATACTAGTGATGCTACTTAACCAAGTGGAGATGGAATAACAATTGTGTTGATAAAGTGTAATGTAAACAAGAATAAAAGAACAAGATAGAGAAGCACAAATAAGTGAGAGGAAAGGCTATCAATATAAAGTGGGGTACTCAGATATTCTTCCGCCTAGGATTATCGCTTCAAGTGCAAAACCAACTATTATGCTTCCTAACTAATGTATTAATGAGTCGTGGACATCCTAAGATACACGGTCCCAAATCTAAGGTCAACCGTGACTAACTCTATACTATACCCCGGCGGAGATATCGAACAGTCTCAATACCTCACACTGTATAAAGTTGTATAGAGTTCTGGGGATTCCAAGTGATAAACCCTATTCTTATATCTAGACCTAACCCTTTGGTCCAGGTGAAAGGCCCCTAGTCACAATTAAGCCCTAAATACTAAAGTTCACTTCAACGCTTCACTCTGTCACTCACGCAACTAAGCCCCAACGGAGTTCATCCTCTAGTACTTCACTCTATTCCGACCACAAAGAACTCTAGGAAATGGAGGTAGGATAAATCACACCGGAGGGGAAAGGGGATGCTCCGCTACCTCTCGACTCACCCTCTCAACCCTCTCTAATCTAGCAATGTCTAACCCTCATGGTGTGTCACTCACTCAAAAAGATTACCAAAGTGAACTCTCAACCTTAGTGTCACTCTAAGGGAGAATTCATTCAACAAGCATTCAAGATTGGAACTCAATTAAAACATCAATTAAGGAAAGCATAATAGAGAGGTAATAAAACTAATGCATCCTAGGGTTCACAAATCCAAGTACCCACTAGGGGGTTTAGCTCTCCATGGAGCAAGATATAATCATTAGTAAAATCGAAAGTAAAAACAAGTAATCCATAGGAAAACCCCCTCGGTAGTCATGTTGATGGTCTTGTGGATTAGTCTCGTCCTCTCCAATGTTCCTCTCGTCAAGCCTAGGGCACATCTCGCCGGATCGGTGCCGACGAAAGCTCCCCCAATAACTATATTCCAAGAGAATCATGGTGTTGAGGCCATAGAACCACTCCAAAAGCCTTACCAGTGCCTCTCTAAACCCTAGCTGAACACCTCTCAAGAGTTGGAGAAAAGATGGAAAGAAGGATGCTGAAATCGGGCTGAATCGCGGCTTAAATAGGGTTGGAATCAGGCATCCACACGGGTCTGTGGATTTTGCACTCGCCCTTGTTGAATTTCTACACGGACGTGGGTAATTTCCACACGCCCGTGTCGATTCTCTGAAATCCTGACTTTCGGCCTACTATGAATAGTGCCTACTACAATAAATTACTACAGTGTTTTACTACATTAACCTAATACGATACCAGCCAAGAACACTCCCGAATCCACGTTTTTCATTAAGGCAACATAAACGAGCACATGTCTATGCCGTAGATCGCATCGTTTCTTCAATACAAGGCTTCATTGGTGAAGATCTTGCTATCATTACATTAGTCGGAATACGCAAATGTGACTACATTCGTGCCCCTCCAACTCATTGTAATTGCTTGAATACATGGAGGTTGGCACACATTATGGTATCTTGAGCCCGAATTGTGTCTTTCGGTTTGTTCCTTCCAAGATTTCATCAAATAGTGCATTCATGATCTACATTGGCTTCTTTCTTTAACATTTGGCTTCACAACCCTGCACGCATAAAAGTAACACAAATGCACAAGTATTAGTGCTAAAATCTTATAAAAGTAATGCTCATCATAAGGAAAGAATACTTCGCATTTTTATCACACAGGCACTTATCACTTTTCTTTCAATCTATTCGTGCATTTTCATTTCTATATGCTCTTGTGCTCAAAGAATGCCTCCATTCATCTCCTGACCCTTCCTTCATCTATTTGAAGAGTTTTTGAGTTTTTTTCCGACCACATTCAAAGTTTTTGATCCTCATTTCATCGGTAAGCTTCTTTTTTCTATTTTCTTCTCCAAACTACATTTCTTTTGATCATTGTGGCCATTTTAGTTTGGATTTCATGTTTAGAATGTTGGTAGATGTTTGTAGAAGGAGTTTAGAAGCTTATGAGATGTATTATAGATCTTTTGCAAGCTTTGGACGCATTGTTATCTCACCCTGAAGATCCACACAGGCATGTGGAATTTCCACATGATCATGTGGATTCTTGCAGAATTAAGTTTTTAATTTTAATTTAATCGTTATCTTTTCAATTCTTGCAGGAATGGCCCCTAGATCGAAGAAAGCAGTCGACAAGCGTCCTTGTGAGCCCTCTCCAGAGCATATAGAGTTTGCGATCCCTGAGCATCAAGCAAGGTTTGAGCGATTGTCGAAGCTCAAGTTTGGTCAATCGGATTTCTTAAACTTGAGTGCACTGAGGAAGATCTAGCTAGGGAATAAGATGGCAGACGAGGTTGAGGAGCTGCTAGCAGTTGGGAGTTGGTGACGATTATTGTTTATACGAGAGCCAATCATTCGCATTATGACATTGGAAGTGCTCGCGTCATTTGAGTTTGATAGAGCGTACAATAGTTTTTCTTGCATCAATGTTATTTAGTTCAGAGTATTTAGACAGTAGCATAGCATGAGCGTGACGCAGTTTACTATCTAACTTGGCTTGTATGATGAGGCCTATACCGACATTAAGGAGTACGAGTAATTATTGACCAATTGTCAGGGTAGTCTGACTTCTCAGCGAGCATACTATATATTATATGGCCAGGGATAGTACGAGCTAGGAGTCTCCAAGGCTACATGTTTTTCTCGGTCTACTTATCGATATATTCATGTTGTTCTCAGTAGATCAGTGAACGGCCATGGTAACAGTGCTAGAGTCCTCAATAAACTGGAGGTGCTCTATTTCTATTCGATGGTACAGAGCGAGCCACTCCACTTGGGGATGGGTACAGGCAGATCTGACTGAGGTTTGTGAGACAGGCAGATCTGGCTAAGGTTTGTGAGATAAGGCTAATCTGGCTGAGGTTCATGAGACACGGGCCGTGAACCACACTAAGGTGATGCCGTGTCTCGACACATTACAGTAGATTCTGGAGTGAGACGTGACTTCACCCTTCATTATGAGACCCTGAGCTCCACCGACACATCCATTATCACCAGCAACATCATCACTACCTCCAGCAGCACCAGCATCATTACCTACAGCAGCACCACCACCAGAAGAGCAAGACACCGACGCTTGAGGCGACTTTATATTTCTTTGTCTTTATGTTTTGTTATTTTATTTCACCATTTTATTTTAGACTTGTATCACTCAGAAATGATCCTCCTTCTGAGTTTATCATATTGGCTTTCAGTTGTATCGAGTTGTATTTCATTTTTATATCTTTATAGACTCAATTTTATTGTATTTTGTTGAGCTTTACTGAACCCCCTTATGTATAAGTGCAGATGGTCTTGTGAGTCTTGGAATTGAGGAATAGTCATGGGTACAGTCATATGACTTTTCATATGGCTGTGTTTGCTCCATAACCCGTTGGAACTCAACTCTCAATGAATTTAGCTCCATCAAACATACACTAGGAGTTTAGGGGAGTATTGTTTTAAATTGGCCATCTCCACACACATGTTTTTATTGTTATATCTCTTTATTGTGTTTGTATGTGTACATTGAGTGTAATGTACACCTTAAGTGTGTGTGTGTGTGTGTGTGTGTGTGTGTGTGTGGGGTGTGTGTGTGTGTGGAATTCATAATACATGAGTTCTATACTTATGCATTCATTATTTATACTCATGTACCCAATGTCGGTTTAACTTAGTGGCAATGGTTGTATTCTTAAGTTTAGGAAATTTTTAACATTTAATACTATCATGCTCTAGTTTTACTTGAATTTTTAGGAATTTTTGCCCGATTATCACTTGTTGCACTACTCATTTATTAAACCTTCTAGAAACTCAAGTTCAATGTTTATGGGACTAATTTAGCATGTTTCTTGTTTGAATTTTCTTGAAAACAAAAAAAAATGAATGAAAAAGAAAAAAAATATTTGTTTGTTTTGTTTGTGCATTGGGGGTTGATGTGTTTTCCACAAGTGCACGGGTCACACACAAGTTGTAAAGTGGTACCCCGTGAGGGGTAGGGTTGTTAAACCACAGGGACTGGACTAAAAATACTCCCTTACCACTAATCTATAGTTAGAATGAATTGATGATTAGATTCACACAGAAGAATGGAAAAGTAAAAGAGGTAAGAAAAAGAATAGGTGGAGATAATAGGCAAATTGGATTGAGTGTCAACAACAAGAGAACAATGCCCCAGGATGTTTCCTATGCACTAAATGATGCTCATTCACTCTCATGACTTACCATGTACATTCTTGGGTCCTAGTGTGTGCTCATGAGCAATGTTGCAACTATGGCTCTCAACTACATCAAGTTTTGTAGAGATAACTATGGGTTTAAGCTCACCAAGTTTTGCCATTGCCTATGGCAACAACAACTGTGATAATCCACCATCGAGTTTTACCTAAGCAACTATGCAAATTAAGCACATCAAGTTTTGCAAACACAAGATTTAACACAAGAACCAAAAGAACTCTGTAAATTAGGAAGAATACAAGTGTTCAAGCATAAAAAGTGACATAGTTCCCATCCCGGGGCACCATGGCTGGCTAGCCCCTCATGGGTGGGTACAAGATGGAGGAGATAATAATAAATCTAGAGAAAGAAGACATGACTCCCTTCTCTTTAAGATTTGCCTCCGATGTCGAGCTCCGTGTGCTAGCACCACTTTCCTTGTGCTCCCAACTCCCTCCTTGTTGTCTTAGAAGGTGTGGATAAGCTTCATCTTTGCTCTCAACAATGTCTTCCCAGTGGAAAAGAAAATCCCCGAACAAAGATGGAAACGAAACCCTAGAAACTGGAGTTAAAAAGGGAGATTTTGGCTCAACACGGTCGGTGCACGAGCGTGTCCAGACCATGTTGTATCTTAGAAAATCTGAGTAAAATGATGGGGGCCTGCCTGGAAGATTCAGTAAAATGGACAAGAACGTGTCTTGATTATGGAGTGGTGTAACACAAACGTGTCAGGAGCACCCAGAGCATGTTACTTCTTCTTGAATAAAATTGCTTTCGGCCTGGGTTTTTCAGCAGCATAGGCACGACTGTGTCTAGACCGTGTCAAGCTTGAGAACAACCTTCAACATGGATTTCTCTCTATACAGTTTGCCAAGTTGAGGTATCCAGTGGAAAGGACATGAGCGTGTCTCGCCCGTGTCCAGCTTGAGCACTTAGCACCCAAAAGGGATTCTCTTTATTTTCTTTCCTATTTCACTGCAAATCATGTCAAGCCCCCTTATTCCTATACAAGTAATAGAAATACCCAAAATAGTACCACACATGCATAAAAATAAGCTTGAGAACAAGTACATTGATAAATTTATGGTATAAAAATATGTATATAAAGTGCACTCATCAAATACCCCACACTTGAGTTGTTGCTTGTCCTCAAGCAACCACCAAATACTCAACAACAAAGAAGATGAGTGCAGTGCTTCTGATCTCAGGAAAAAGATGGTGACAATTTTAAACAAAGGGGAAACATGGGAGTTAGTAAGAACATAAATGCGCAATAACAACTATACTCTTCCAAAATCTAGTGCTTGTGTGTTTAAAAAACCTAGCTTATGTTATCCACGATCATAAGAGATTAAAAACGAAACAATGCTCCAGGGTCGTAGCTTCATACACCATAGAGGTAGCCTTTTCCCCTAGTAGGTCATCAAATGTACATTTCTGATGCCCAAAATTCGACTACTCAAGAGTGGTTTTCACTCATCTAAGGTGATAGCTCTTTCTACCAGCTTTCTCACAAAACAAAACTTTACAAAATGATTGGTAGGGCATTCCTAAATAGGAATCCGACTTTCCATATTTTTTTTAACACAAGGACATGTTGAACCATAACTAGGGTCTGGTGATAAGGAATTTAGGTTAAGAAAGTAAAAGCAAGTCATAACTTCACTAAGATGCTTACTAACACACACTCTCGTACCCCCTAAGTTTAAAAATCACCTAATAACCAATCATAGATCATCATAAGCAAAGAACTCATCAACCACAAGCATGCAACCCTTCTCCACACTTGAAAATTACATTGTCCTCAATGTAAATAAGCAGAGCAATAAACAATGAAAAGGTAAGGAGAAAGTTTTAAGTGACTGCCCTGGGTGAAAGGAAAAATTGATGCCGTTGACATGTGCTATTCTACAAATCTAAACAAGGAGAGTAATGGTTCCACTCTCACATGCTGCCAACTCCAAGCATCCACAAAATCCCTGAGATACACAATAGGACACAAGGGAAGCGTAAATAAGTAGCAAACCCATAATGTCATAAATAAGAAAGTAAACAAACTAAAACATCAGTGCAGCAGGGGACACCCCTTGCTGAATGAACTACAAAGGACAGATAGAAGAGAAAACAAACATAGAGTACTAAAAGAAGACAAAGAAGAACAAGGATTACTGAAATCAGAATGCAGCACTCTCAGTGTCAGAGCCATTATCAGAGGGGGTGATAGAGGTATTCAAATCCCCAAGTTTGCAGTGCCCACGCCAACATGTCGAGTAGGTCACACAGAGGAGGTGGGCTCCACAGATTATCACATCCCCAAGTGCTCGATGATGTGCACCACGCTCCGTTGTAACCATCGAAACTTAGCGGATGAACAAAAAATCTTCTCTGGAAAGTGGGATGGTGACCGTGAACACAGACGAGAAGATGTGACCTGTGATGGAGGGATTGGGGTAGTAGCGTCAGCAACAAGTGGATCATCGGTTAGTGTGACACTGTACTGGGCCCTCGAATGGTCTTAACCTACCACTCGCATCCTGTCAGTCCCTTGAAGAGTCCCCAGATGGCAGACTAATGTGGTAATGTATGGACCAACAAAAAGAGCATCTACACAAGGAGATCTCCCCTGATTTGAAATAGACACAATGACTTCATACCCCAAATGCATATGAAAGCCATCCACCATGCTCAGCAGAAAATTGAAATCTCGCAAGCTGGCAATGCCAGTGTTGTCACTGTGACCTATCAAAGTGTGACTGAGTAGGAAATAGATGTAATGTAGGGCTGGGGATAGGAGTTTGGTAGCCTTGGTCCAACGGGGATCATAAGTAGGAGATGAGCTCAACCATTGCAAGTGTCGCTAAGTGGCTCCCCTATTGGTCTGGAAGTAAGGAAGGCATCGTAGACAGGGGTGCGAGTAAACTCAAAGTCATATAAGCCCAAATGGATGGAGAACTACGAGTGAGGCTCATATGATATAATGCGCCAAAAAAACCTGGGACTAAATGTAGTCGCGATGGTGAAACATGATAGTGCCACACAAAAACTTGAATGTGGATAACACCTCAAGTGCCATCTACTTATAGGTGTTATCAATGATCTAAAATAGCTTTCCACCATGCAGCAAAGACTCAATAACTCACTACACTCGGCCTCCAATCCTATCTCACATAAAACATCCCAGCCTATCACTCTCTATTCACCAAAGAGTCGATGAGAGAGACGAGCATATCACTCAATATGAGGCTGAGTATGGAGTGTAGGTCTGTAATCTGCTCCGGAGGATAAGACATCAGTTCTAGGCCTCTTAGAAGGCCCAACATCGATATTCTTCCTTGACATTGTCTGCACAGAACAAGTGAAACAATTCAGTTCAAAACAAGAGAAATTAGGCTGGACACGATCGTGCTAAGAGCATAGTGACTGTGTCCATGTGGTAACAAGTTTGTATAAAGGAAAGTGTTCAACGATGACATGATCACGTCATATCAAAGAACACGATCGTGTCGGTGTTGATTATCATCCCCAAAAGAACTATGATGCACCACCGTAAAAAATTCACATAATAATGCTCTTGGAAGTACAATACAACTCATGAATGAACTCTAGAGAGCATAAATCTCAAACCACAACCTTGAAACCTCAAAATGCTCAGAAGAAAACAATGATCTCTTATAGGATTTAGAAAGGGGATAAAGAAAAAGAACAAATCACTGAGGAAACTTTTGCGATGGAAAATGACAAATGAACTGCTCTTTATAGGCCTACGGAGGAGAAGAAGGGTTGAACGTTGTGGGAAAAGAGGTGTGATGAAAGGGCGAGACCATCGGGCATTAGGGTTTTAAAAGGACACTGCGGACCCCGAATGGTCATGGCTAGACACGCACGTGACACGTGCGTGTCAGATCGCTGGGATTAGGGCAAGAAAAACCAGGGACGACACGATTGTGTCACCGAGTGTGCTAATCCCATTGAAAATCTCAGAAGTGTGATGAAATTCCAAAATAGATGTGATGCGATGCGATCTTGCCAGTTGATTAGTAAACTTGTCCCTCCTTGACATGCATGTGTCAAGCTTGTGTCTATCTTGGAAAATTTCAATTTTTCAACCAGTGAAAATCAGCGGCATGCGCATGGGCGTGTCTTGCCCGTGTCTTGCATGAAATTTTCTAGAATAGAAGTTCTTCCCTTCCCAATGAACATCAAGGTACGTGGCGTAAGTAAAACAACATCAAAATGAACATTGAATCGAAGGAATACCAAAAAAGAAAATCATAAGAGAGTGC